>NC_034178.2:52330644-52630644 GCF_002021735.2 Oncorhynchus kisutch | reverse complement strand
CTATATTTGTATTTTATTTTTTATATTTAATCCCAGCCCATGTCCCCGCAGGAGGCCTTTTGGTAGGCCGTCATTGTAAATAAGAATTTGTTCTTAACTCACTTGCCTTGTTAACTAAAGGTTAAATACAAACAAACAAACAAAAACACCCACCCACTGGTGAGCCAGGCCCAGCCCATCAGAATGAGTTTAACCCCCACAAAAGGGCTTTATTACAGACATAAACACTCCTCAGCACCCCCACCCACCCTCAGACAATCACACAGGTGAAGAAGCCGGATGTGGAGGTCCTGGGCTGGTGTGGTTACATGCGGTCTGCGGTTGTGAGGCTGGTTGGATGTACTGCTAAATTCTCTAAAATTACGTTGGAGGCAGTTTATGGTAGAGAAATTAACAATAAATTATCTGGCAACAGTTCTGGTGGACATTCCTGCAGTCAGCATGCCAATTGCACGCTCCCTCAAATCTTCAGACATCTGTGGCTTTGTGTTGTGTGACAAAACTGCACATTTTAAAGTGGCCTTTTATTGTCCCCCAGCACAAGGTGCACCTACGTAATGATCATGCTGTTTAATCAGCTTCTTGATATGCCATACCTGTCAGGTGGCTGGATTATCTTGGCAAAGAAGAAAGGCTCATTAACAGGGATTTAAACACATTTGCTGTTGTGGAAAAAGTACCCATACTTGAGTAAAAGTAAAGATACTTTAATAGAAAATGACTCAAGTAAAAGTGAGTCACCCAGTAAAATACTATTTGAGTAAAAGTCTAAAAGTATTTGGTTTACAATGTACTTAAGTCTCAAAAGTAAATGTAATCGTTAAAATATACTTAAGTAAGTGAGATGATAAAGGCATTGGAGGAAGAGCGGGAGAAGAATGTCTTGAGTGGTGGAAACGGACGCCGCGTCCTCGTCTCCAACACGGAGGAGCTGGACTGTCCTATCTGCTACTGCTCCCTTCTGCCAGTGGAGGGAGCCACACTGCGGTAGTGCCTGCATGTTTTCTGCAGGTATGACTCATCTTGACTACTGGGTTCCATTGTCTCGTGCACAAAGAAATAAAGCTACAACTATTGAGACAAAGCCCTGGCTGGTATTCTCTTGAGTAGATCACTGTCGCTCCACTGCTATTAATAATATAGACATGAAATACTAATTTATGTTTAATCTGAAATAAATGGAAATCTAATAGGATTGTTGTCTTACTCACCTTGTATCAATATTAAATATGTTTCTGTGAATGTTTCATCTGTAATAAATAAAATAAATAACAAAACTGCCATCTAAATAATAAAGTAATTAGAGATGTGTACAGGTTAAATACCTTCTTATTTGGGTGTGTTTTCTAAGCTGGTAGTGTCTTAAAGGAACTATAGTGAACAAAATGTATGCAGAGGTGACCTGCCCTTATGAGGACGAAAACTACAGCTGTGATAGCAAGCTGCATGACCGGGAGATCAAATCTGTGAGTCCTGCTGGTGCTCTCACTCTTAGCCTGGCAGCCAGTCTGTTTATGCTTTGTTGGCTAAGGAAAAAAACAACCTGTACCCAGGCTATCTCACGATGGTTATCTGTATCAAGTGATGACATTACCTTGTATAATTTATGAAGGGTGCTTTAAAAGACCCAAAGATGTTTTTGTGAAAGATACACATCACCATAACACATATTTAGTCAATTCTGTTGTACTTTACACAGTGACCTGTTCTTTGTCTCTTTAGCTTCTCTCTCGGGAGGAGAACCGGAAGTTTCTAGAGCTGAGGCTCAGTATCACTGAGACGTGGAGTGAGAACAGCTACCAGTGCAAAACTCCTGACTGCGCTGGCTGGGGCATCTTTGAGGACGAAGTCAACGAGTTTATGTGTGAGCTCTGCAGAGAACAACTGTCTCCTCTGCAAGGTATGTCAACTTTCTCTCTTACTCCTCCTCCCTGGTCCCCCCTTGAATGCTAAAATAAATTATGAAGATGGGTGCCTGGACAACAACCTTTTTGTCTACCTCCTTTTAAGGTCATCCACAAAGACAGGAACTGCAAGGAGTTTCAAGACGATCTCCGGATCAGAGCTGAGAAAGACATGGCTGAAAGACATGGCTGCTGGAGGTAATGTGGTAATAGACAGATAGTTATTCCCCTCTAATTGGTAGAGCCCTGTTTCTGCTCACCATTTCAATCAATCAGCTGATGTCACAAAGTGCTGTACAGAAACCCGGCCTAAAACCCCAAACAGCAAGCAATGCAAGTGTAGAAGCACGGTGGCTAGGAAAAACTCCCTAGAAAGGCCGGAACCTAGGAAGAAGCCTAGAGAGGAACCAGGCTATGAGGGGTGGCCAGTCCTCCTCTGGCTGTGCCGGGTGGAGATTATAACAGAACATGGCCAAGATGTTCAAATGTTCATAGATGACCAGCAGAGTCAAATAATAATAATCACAGTGGTTGTAGAGGGTGCAACAGGTCAGCACCTCAGGAGTAAATGTCAGTTGGCTTTACATAGCCGATCATTCAAAGTATTTTTTTAATCTCTACCGCTCCTGCTGTCTCTAGAGAGTTGAAAACAGCAGGTCTGGGACAAGGTAGCACGTCCGGTGAACAGGTCAGGGTTCCATAGCCGCAGACAGAATAGTTGAAACTGGAGCAGCAGCACGACCAGGTGGACTGGGGACAGCAAGGAGTCATCAGCCAGGAGTCCTGAGGCATGGTCCTAGGGATCAGGTAGAGGTAGAGGTAGAGAGAGAGAGAGAGAGAGAGAGAGAGAGAGAGAGAGAGAGAGAGAGAGAGAGAGAGAGAGAGAGAGAGAGAGAGAGAGAGAGAGAGAATACTTAAATTCACACAGGACACCGGATAAGACAGGAGAAATACTCTAGATATAACAGACTGACCCTAGCCCCCCGACACATAAACTATTGCAGCATAAATACTGGAGGCTGAGACAGGAGTGGTCGGGAGACAGTGTTGCCCCATCCGACTATACCCCCGCACAGGGCCAAACAGGCAGGATATAACCCCACCCACTTTGCCAAAGCACCACTAGAGGGATATCTTCAACCACCAACTTACTATCCTGAGACAAGGCCGAGTATAGCCCACGAAGATGTCGCCCACGGCACAAACCCAAAGGGGAGCGCTAACCCGGACAGGAAGATCATAAAAGAGCACCAGTAAGCCAGTGACTCAGCCCCTGTAATAAGGTTTGAGGCAGAGAATCCCAGTGGATTTCCACCAAACCTGTTTTTGATTGAACATGAGATACTATCGGCCTATTACACTTCTGAACTGCAATATGAAGCCTATAGCGAGTTTTGATTAAACATACTATCCGCCTATCACACTACTGAACTGTGATATGGAGTATATGAGTTTTGATTACACATACTATCAGCCTATTACACTACTGAACTATTATGAGAAGTCTAAAGGTGAACCTGATTTTGATTAAACCTACAATTGACTTATTACACTATAAGACAATTACTCTTCAGTTACAGTTATTCTGACATTTACAGCTACTCCGAACATAAGACAATTACTCTTCAGTTACAGTTATTCTGACATTTACAGCTACTCCAAACATAAGACAATAACTCTTCAGTTACAGTTATTCTGAAATGTACAGCTACTCCGAACATAAGACAATTACTCTTCAGTTACAGTTATTCTGACATTTACAGCTACTCCGAACATAAGACAATTACTCTTCAGTTACAGTTATTCTGACATTTACAGCTACTCTGAACATAAGACAATTACTCTTCAGTTACAGTTATTCTGACATTTACAGCTACTCCAAACATAAGACAATTACTCTTCAGTTACAGTTATTCTGACATTTACAGCTACTCCGAACTTAAGACAATTACTCCTCAGTTACAGTTATTCTGACATTTACAGCTACTCCAAACATAAGACAATAACTCTTCAGTTACAGTTATTCTGAAATGTACAGCTACTCCGAACATAAGACAATTACTCTTCAGTTACAGTTATTCTGACATTTACAGCTACTCCGAACATAAGACAATTACTCTTCAGTTACAGTTATTCTGACATTTACAGCTACTCTGAACATAAGACAATTACTCTTCAGTTACAGTTATTCTGACATTTACAGCTACTCCGAACATAAGACAATTACTCTTCAGTTACAGTTATTCTGACATTTACAGCTACTCCAAACATAAGACAATAACTCTTCAGTTACAGTTATTCTGAAATGTACAGCTACTCCAAACATAAGACAATTACTCTTCAGTTACAGTTACTCTTATAAATACACTTACTCCAAACTGTACTCTTACAGTTACAGCTACTCTGCCTCCCCACTCTAATACCTCACCATGCTAGACTATTCTTCTTAGACCTACCCTATGGCTCCATTTCAAACATATCACTATGGTCACCAAATTTGAACTAAGATAAACTTACCATGCCAAGTTTGACTGCTATACTCTTTATTAAGGCATTCCGATATCTTAGATCAGATAGAATCCATCTGATTTCTCATTTTACATCTAAGTAGGTAAACACTTCCCAGTGATAACCTAAAATACACTACATTACCAAAAGTATGTGGACACCTGCTCGTCAAACATCTCATTCCAAAATCATGGGCATTAATATGGAGTTGGTCCCCCCTTTGCTGCTCTAACAGCCTCAACTCTTCTGGGAAGTCTTTCCGCTAGATTGCTGCAGAGACAAGATCATTAGTGAGGTCGAGCACTGGTGTTGGGCAATTTGGCCTGGCTCGCAGTCGGCTTTCCAATTCATCCCAAAGATGTTCAATGGAGTTGAGGTCAGGGCTCTGTGCAGGCCAGTCAAGTTCTTTCACATCGAACTCGACAAACCATTTCTGTATGGACCCTGCTCTGTGCACGGGGGCATTGTCATGCTGAAACAGAAAATGTCCTTCCCCAAACTGTCCCTGCAAAGTTGGAAGCTTAGAATCGTCTAGAATGTCATGTATGCTGTAGGGCTAAGATAAGATAAGATTTCCAATGACTGGAACTAAGGGGGCTAGCCTGAACCATGAAAAACAGCCCCAGACCATTATTCCTCCTCCACCGAACTTTACAGTTGGCACTATGCACTCAGGCAGGTTGCGTTCTCCTGGCATCCACCAAACCCAGATTTGTCCGTTGCACTGCCAGATGGGGAAGCGTGATTCATCACTCCAGAGAACACGTTTCCACTGCTCCAGAGTTCAATGGCAGCGAGCTTTACACCACTCAAACTGACGCTTGGCATTGCGAATGATGATCTTAGGCTTGTGTGCTGCTGCTACATGGAAACCCATTTCATGAAGATCACGACAAACAGTTATTGTGCTGACGTGCTTCCAGAGGCAGTTCGGAACTCGGTAGTGAGTGTTGAAACCGATTTTTACGAGCTACAACTCAGGGACAACTCAGGAAGCTGTGGATGTTGAGTCAATGGGGTGCGTTGCCAACCTAAATGCCAGAACTGCCACTGAGGGGCCCCACTCCATCTCAACGTAGTGCTGGGTGGGTAGTCCATAAGGGGACACAGCATAAAGAATCATAGAGGACCCGAGTGCCCAAAAGCCTGTTTTAGCATGAGCTGCGCCATTGAGGACTTTCATCATTTTGAAGTAGTCAACTGGGTGGGACTTCTTATGGGTTAAAGAAGGATTACATAATTCCATCCAGGTCATCAGGAGGAACCAGCCAATGAATTATGCTTGTGAGCAAACATTCCATAACTGCAGGTGGCAGTAAATCGCCAACCTTGGCTTTATGCCTGTTCAGACAACACACTCCAGGTGGCAGTGTGGACCCTTTCAGTTTGTTTACCAACTCATAGAAGTAGTAGAATAAGAAAATGGACCACTTCAAAATGGAGTTGGCCTCATTGGCACTGCTCGTGTGCGCACAGTCACCATAATGGGACAGATACAAAGAAGAGTCCTCTATCATTCTCTATGGTACAAACCGGGCAAGGATGACTCATTTTCAATCCTCAACAATCCTCAATTACAGGGCCGGACTGACACATCTGGGACTCCGAGTCACCAACATCCAGGGCAGGAAAACAGCACATTTCCTACAATTCTACACATTTTGCCATGTTTTAGTCATTTACAACATTAACCATGTCTACACGGTATTTCTGATCAATTTTATGTTATTTTAATGGACAAAAAATGTGCTTTTCTTTCAAAAACAGGGACCTTTCTATGTGACCCCAAACTTTTGAACGGTAGTGTAGCTTCAGCCGGCTGGTGTGTGACCGTGGCAAAGTTGGTTTGACATTAGATAGCCTATCTCTGGTGCTAGTTAGGGACCGTCAATAAATTACACAATATAAATGGAACTATATTTTCATGTTGCACATCTTTTAGTTGTCTCATTAAATGCTTTAAATATTTTATATGAATTTATACAATTTACAGTGCCTTGAGAAAGTATTCATACCCCTTGACTTATTTCACATTTGTTGTGTTACAGCTTGAATTCAAAATGGATTAAATATTATTTTTTTCTCACCCATCTACAGACAATACCCCATAATGACAGTGAAAACATATATTTTTTTAAATGTTTGCAAATGTATTGAAAATTAAATACAGAAATATCTCATTTACATAAGTATTCACCCCTGAGTCAATAAATGTTAAAATCACCTTTGGCAGCAATTACAGCTGTGAGTTTTCCTGGGTAAGTCTCTAAGAGCTTTGCACAGTTGAATTGTACAATAATTGCACATTATTATTAAAACAATTATTCAAGTCAAGTTGGTTGTTGATCATTGCTAGACAGCCAGTCTTGCCATAGATTTTCAAGACGATTTAAGTCAAAACTCTAACTATGCCACTCATGTCGTCTTGGTAAGCGACTCCAGTGTATGCCTTATGCCAGCCTTTTGTTTTGGGTTATTGTCCTGCTGAAAGGTGAATTTGTCTCCCAGTGTTTGTTGGAATACCAGGTTTTCCTAAAGGATTTTGCCTTTGCTTAGCTCTATTAGTTTATTTTTATCCTAAAAAACAAGCATACCCATAACATAATGCAGCCACCACCATGCTCGAAAATATGAAATGTGGTCCTCAGTGATGTGTTGTGTTGGATTTGCCCCAAATATAACGCTTTGTATTCAGGACAAAAAGTAAATTTCTTTGCCACGTTTTGCAGTTTCACTTTGGTGCTTTATTGCAAACAGGCATGTTTTGGAATATTTGTATTCTGTACAGGCTTCCTTCTTCTCACTCTGTCATTTAGGTTAGTATTGTGGGGTAACTACAATGTTGTTGATCCATCCTCAGTTTTCTCCTATCACAACCATTAAACTCTAATGTTTTAAAGTCACCATTGGCCTCATGGTGAAATCCCTGAGCGGTTTCCTTCCTCTCCGGCAAATGAGTTAGGAAGGACGCCTGTATCTTTACAGTGACTGGGTGTATTGATACACCATCCAAAGTGTAATTAATAACTTCACCTTGCTGAAAGGGATATTCAATGTCTGCTTTTAATTTTTTTACCCATCTAACTACAGGTGCGCTTCTTTGCGAGGCATTGGGAAAACCTCCCTGGTCTTTGTGGTTGAATATATGTTTGAAATTCACTGCTCGACTGAGGGACCATACAGATAATTGTATGTGTGGGGTATAGAGAATAAATTAAAGTCCATGCAACTTATTATGTGACTTGTTAAGCAAATTTTGACTCCTGAACTTATTTAGGCTTGCCATAAAAGTTATTATTTATATATATTTTTTAATACTTATTGACTCAATACATTTCAGCTTGTCATTTTTAATGAATTTGTAAACATTTCCAAAAACATAATTCCACTTTGACATTATTGGGTATTATGTGTAGGCCATTGACACAAAATCTAAATTTAATCCATTTAAATTCATGTGCCCTGCATGCCCATTTGGCCCTGCTCAGTAAGGGTTCAATCCTAACCTGGATTTTGAAAAACTCATGCACTGATGTCAAGGGATGATTTGTGTAAAGTTGTGCACATAACTTGTTAGGATTCTGTTCAGTTCTTTGTGAAGACACTGGCTGGTCTTACTTCCAAATGAACTTTATATTAATTTTATGTTGGAACTTTGAACACCATTGAGTGTCTGATGATTCCCGATATGAGAATAACATAACGGAATAACATTATCCTGGTGTTTAATTGAGAGTTCAAAGGACATTGCTATATCACTAATTGTATTACTTATTTGGGAGATTGATATGATTTTGCACTGTACATGCAAAATAATTTGTAAATTGTCATATCACCACCTTTATCTGACAGGGGAGACTCCATTTGAACAACACAGGGTTGTGATATAAATTCAAGAAGCTTGTTTTCTTTATGTTTTTGTTGAATGGCAAGTCTCCGACCCTGGAAGAATATTGTCTTTGATGTAGAAAATAAATGTCATGTTGGCTAATTGCTTAACTTAAGTAGTAAACTGAGACGGGTCTCCATAAAGTGCTAGTCATGACCTTAATTCATCAATACTAGACAATGTAAAAGATACATATAACGAGGATAACTATACACAGCAACAAGTCAAGCAGATTAATTTGACTTTTAACGGAGCATGTATAACTCTAATGGAGTATTTAACATTAATTTGTTCTGTTAGATTTTATAAGTTATCAAAAGGTGGTAATGAACAATCAAATTTCTTCTTTAGTATGGTTTGACCATTCCTCCAGCCTGATCTTGGAAGTGTTTGTTTGAACACCAAGCAAAGCCATACATTTTTGTCATTGCGACTAGAGCCAATCTGTTCAGCGTAGACAATTTATTATTTTTAACACTGCAAGTCGTGTGTTCATGAGGTACTTTTTTAAAAGGATAATTCCATTAATGTCTACAATTAATGTCTACAATAAAATGTTTGACGAATGTAAAGCATTATTTACTTTGGGAATGAAAAACTTTTCTTGATGAATGATCCAAAAAATAGATTTTCTACTTTTACTGCTTGGAAGATTCATTTTTAGCCCTTAGTGTAAGCGGAGACTGTATAAACCATAAATAGACTGCATTGACCCTAAAGAAATACTGTATAAGCACATAGTGAACTAAACAGATACAATTGTCCACTCAACCTAGGTAGTTTATTTGCTTTGATCTTGTAAATGTTTTAATTGTTCTCATGACAAATATAACAGAAATCAACGTAAAAGGCAGAAAAAAAAACATTTAGTGCAATGATACAGAATGAGGCAATTTCTGTGCAACAAAATCCACCTATTGCAAATAAGACTGATGGAGCTGTATTGTTTGATATCCAAAATAGGCACTGCTGAGTATCTGTGTCGCAATCAAGTCGACTACGCATGATTATACACATGTATTTCTGTTGAACAAATGAGCAGGTCCAATGAATCACTTTTTTTTACTCTGTCAACAAGCTCAAGTGACATTGCTAAAAATGAAATGTGTCGGGCCAGATCACAAAGCTAACCTATTACTAATTTATTTTAGGCATAACTTATGCAAATTGTCATCCATGATAAAATATGGGTGGTGTGTTTGTGCAAAAATTATATTTCCTATAACTTAATGCTTTAGAAAATTATACAATTAAGTGCTAAAGATACAAAGATGGGAGTTGTGTATTTGGTCTTGGTACAGTAATGAAAAGAAGGACGTGTTTTTAGGGCAGGCAATTTGACTTGATCTGCCGGGGGGGGCAGGGGGGGGGCTTGCGAGAACTCTGTCCTTGTGCCAACATGGCCCATGTGAGGCTCAGAGGGTCATTTAACTCACCCTTGAACCGAATAGCATGCACACACAGCATCTGAAATGGCACCCTATACAGTACACTACATAGGGACAAGTGTGCCACCTCGGACACAATCACACACTCTCTTCATTGGCAGCAGTTTCGACCCCAGTGACTGCTCTTCAACTAGTAACCCAAAGCCTTAATAGTTGCCGCTTGCCATCACATAAATAGCTTAATCCCTCTGTGCACGACATTTATCAGTATCCAGTTATTTTATTTACAAATATAAATTAAAGACAAAGTTAACAGTCAAGTCTCTGTTCCATTCTCGTCCTTCATAATAGGGAACAGAACTCCATATTATCTTTCCCTCTCGTGTACGTCTTCTGCTGTAATCGCTGCCCTGTTTAAGTCTGTACGTCAGCCCCCATTTGTTCCCTCCAAGTCCCCCCCCCTCTCAGGGGAAGAGATGCAAGTCCAGTTTGGGCACCCACTCCAGGGCTGTGTTGACCAGGGTGAGGGCAGCTGCCCCCAGGGCCACAGTGAGCCCCATGACGGCCAGTCGTACGAAGCGTCGGGCCACAGTGGGTTGTGCCATCGCCACCATGGCCCCTGCAGCTGCTCCTTCCAGCGCTTGCTTCTCCCTCAGCCGCCTTCGCAGGACTGAGTCAGGCCGCTGCTGCTCTGAGACCAGGTCAAAGTCTTTAAAGGTGGAAGCTGCTGTCCTGAGAGACCAAGGAAAACATTAACGCCAGCCAGCTATTGTTGGGACAACGCAGGGGAATTCACAGCTGTTTGGGGCAAACCTTGTTACTTCTACAACAAACTCGTTCTATAGTTCACCTATACTACTAGTGGTATAGGAGAGCAAACCTCAGAAGGACGGACATGTATTATTCCTAAATATACAGTACCTTAGTTTGGGGTATGTATAAGTTCAAATTCATGTGTTATTGTTCAAATATGCTGGGAATAAGTACATGATAGTAACAGTCATACAGGCTAATGAGAAGGAAGGAACATAATTCTCTTAGTATCAGGTTATTAAAGTGACAGTTCACACCATCTCACCCGAGCGTGTTGAGGGGCTGTACTCAACAGCAGGTAGCAGAGGGAGGGTGCGAAAGAGAGCAAAAGAGATAGGAGGTATAGGATCTGTAGGGGGGGATCCATGGGAGACTGTGGCAAAAAGAGACAAGCGAGAAAGTAGGTAGACAATCTTACTGTTGACTGTACTGTTGGGCAGCCTCCCTGGCCAGCTCGGAGGGGGGGAACTGAACAAATAGGTCTCCTGCACGGCTGATGAGTGTCTCGTAGGGCAGGTCCTGGGGGATCTGGGACAGGAGGTGGTGCACCGACGCCATGTCACACTCACAGTCCAACACCTCGTCCTCTCGGTACAGCACAATCTGGAATAGACACCGACCAAACAGTGCACACACAATACAACAACTCGTTAACCACATGCGGTCTATGGCCTATGCCAAGATTTCCCAAACTCTGTATTGGGGCCCCCTCGGTGTACGTTTTGATTTTTATCCTACCACTACACAGCGGATTCAAATAACCAACTCATCAAGGTTTGATTATTTGAATCAGATGTTTAGTGCTAGGGCAAAAAGTTTGGGAAACCATGGTCTATGAATCTATTGAATTCAATGCAGTTTTATCAAACTCCTCAGGGGCAATTTAGAAGCTATTGCCCAAAAAAAAGAGCACAGCATAAGTGGTCAGGTAAGCTCTGCTGCAAAAATAAAAATATGTTTTTCATAAGCAAACACTTGATTTGAAGCACATTTGAACTCTAAGAATGACCTAGCCCCTGACCAAAGGAAAAAAGGAGAGGGTTATGTTGGGCTCCACTTTAGAGGACACTCACCACAGCAGCAAAGTAGATTGGCATCAGAGGATGGCAGGCCAGGAAGAAGTCATACAACCGCACAACGTGGCGGAAATCTGATAGGACGTGGCCAAACCAGGTGATGAGCCAGCTAAGGGCAAAGATGGTGCCCACCTCTGCCCTGGAGACACATTCAGTAGAACATTAGTAAAATTATTGGTATTGTATCTTCATTAGTTGTGCTCATTAATTATTTGACGAATTACTGATTGTACTAACAGAACACGAGAAGAGATGCTTACTGCTGCATGAAGTCATGCACCTCTGGGTTGATCCTCTCGATGATTGGCATCAGATAGTTAAGGATGTGTTTAGTGTTGTCCATGGTGGGGTCCATAAAGTCCCTGCAGTAAAGGAACAGCAGGGGACCACAACGTTGCAAATTGAACCAGGATTAGGCTGGCTACGTTCTCTTTTCAAAATGGATTCCCCTTCTACTTAACCCCCATTTTAAAGCCAAGCTCCTGTGTGAATGGAACACCAAAACAGACAAAGACCCACCTGAGGTGGTGCGTAGAGAGTTTCTCTACCAGAGCAGTGGCCAGACGTTCGTCCAGCACAAGTAGGAAGGTGACCACGATGTCGTGGTAGCCCTGGTAGTAGTGCAGCTGGGTGTTCCTTCCCAGCACCCGCAGGATGATGTCAATCAGCTCCTCCTGGAGGCCCTCACGCTGCTTGTCTGGCATGCCTACACAGGGAGATGGGGGGGATCAAAGACACTTCTCTCTATATATCAACGATGTTGCTCTTTCTGCGGGTGATTCTTTGATCCACCTCTACACAGACGACACCATTCTGTATACACATGGTCCTTCTTTGGACACTTAAACCTCCAGACGAGCTTCAACGCGATACAACACTCCTTCTGTGGCCTCAAACTCTTAAAAATGCTAGTAAAACTAAATGCATGCTCTTCAACCGATCGCTGCCCGCACCCGGTTCTAATTTAGAATATGTGGGCAACTATAAATACCTAGGTGTCTGGCTAGATTGTAAACTCTCCTTCCAAACTCATTAAGCATCTCCAATCCAAAATTAAATCTAGAATCGGCTTCCTATTTTGCAACAAAGCCTCCTTCACTCATGCTGCCAAACATACCCTCGTAAAACTGACTATCCTACCGAACACTCTACTCAGCAAATTGGATGCAGTCAATCACAGTGCCATCCGTTCTGTCACCAAAGCCCCATATACAACCCACCACTGCGACCTGTATGCTCTCGTTGGCTGGTCCTCGCTACATATTCGTCGCAAAACCCACTGGCTCCAGGTCATCTACAAGTCTACAAGTCTTTGCTAGGTAAAGCTCCGCTCACTGGTCACCATAGCAACACCCACCCGTAGCACGCGCTCCAGCAGGTATATTTCACTGGTCATTCCCAAAGCAAGCCAAAACCTTCTATGGCCGCCTTTCCTGAAGTTGGAGACTTCTCCCTCACTAACTTTAACTTCTTGACGCTACCCACCCCGTTAGCGGGATCATTTTCTTCAGCAACTGCTAAATAGCATAACGCCACAGTCAAATAATATTACTAAAAAATATTCATATTAAAGAAATCACAAGTGCAATATTGCAAAACACAACTTAGCCTTTTGTTAATCCACCTGTCGTCTGAGGTTTTGAAATTATGCTTTACAGTGAAAGCAATCCAAGCATTTGTGTAAGTTTATCAATAGCATAACATAACATTATGTACACTAAGCATTTGTTTGTTTGTCACGTTGTGTTCAGAAATCCACAGGAAAGAGCGGTCACGACAACGCAGCTGTATATTCCAAATAATATCCATAATGTCCACAGAAACATGTCAAACGTTTTTTATAATCAATCATCAGGTTGTTTTTAAAATATATATTTGATAATTTATCAACCGGGTGTGTAGGTTTTTCAATAACACCGGGAGAAACAATGGCCGCTTTACTCTGTAGCGCAAAACTCACTCAGAGCCCTCACCTATCCACTTACGCAATGTGATCTCTCACGCTCATTTTTCTAAATAAAAGCCTGAAACTATGTCTAAAGACTGTTGACACCTTAGAGAAGCCAGAGAAAAAGGAATCTGGTTGATATCCCTTTAAATGGAGGATAGGCATGCATAGGAGCAGAGAGGTTTCAAAATAAGAGGCACTTCCTGATTGGATTTTCCTCAGGTTTTCACCTGCAATATCAGTTCTGTTATACTCAGACAATATTTTTACAGTTTTGGAAACTTTAGAGTGTTTTCTATCCTAATCTGACAATTATATGCATATTCTAGTTTCTGGGGCTGAGAAATAGGCAGTTTCAAATGGGTATGTTTTTTTGTGTGCCAAAAAAACGAAATACTGCCCCCTACACGCAAAAGGGCAGCTGATCGCTGTCAGAGCAGCTTACCGATCGCTGCAGCTGTACACAGCTGTAAATAGCCCATCCAACCAACTACCTACCTTACTGTTGTTCTGCTCTTTGCACACCAGTATTTCTACTTGCACATCCTCATCTGCACATCTATCAATCCAGTGTAAACTGCTAAATTGTAATTACTTTGCCACCATTGGCCAATTTATTGCCTTACTTCCTTACTTCATTTGCACACACTTTTTCTACTGTGTTATATTTTATCTCCACCATTTCGTGGTATCCAATTGGTAGTAGTTACAGTCTTGTCTCGTCACTGAAGCTCCCGTACGGACTCTGGAGAGGCGAAGGTCGAAAGCCATGCGTCCTCCGAAACACAACCCAATCTAGCCGCACTGCTTGACACAATACACATCCAACCCAGAAGCCAGCTGCAACAATGTGTCGGAGGAAACACCTTACACCTGGCAACCTGGTCAGCGTGCACTGCGCCCGGCCCACCACAGGAGTCGCTAGTGCGTGATGAGACAAGGATATCCCTGCCGGCCAAACCCCCCCCTAACCCGGACGATGCTGGGCCAATTGTACGTCGCCCTATGGACCTCCCGGCCGTGGCCGGCTGTGACAGAGCCTGGGCACAGCTAGCACTGCACTGCACAGTTAGCACTGTGCCTTAGACCACTGCGCCACCCAGGAGGCCCTCTATTGTGTTATTGACTCTACATTTGTTTATCTCATGTGTAACTCTGTGTTGTTTGTGTCGCACTGCTTTGCTTTATCTTGGCCAGGTCGCAGTTGTAAATGAGAACTTGTTCTCAACTGGCCTACCTGGTTTAATAAAGGTGAAATAAATAAAATGGAAATAAATGTATAACTTGGCCTTTATGCACTGATGTCAACGGGAGCTCAGTGATACACCTTAGAGAATTTGCAATATACTGTATTACCTCCCAGTGGAGGAGTGAGGGGGGTATGAATGTGTGTGTGTGAATGTGTCCATAGACAAAACAGAAGGCCTTATAATGTCCAAAAAGCTTCTTGGCCAAATGTCAATAGTCCCACACAAAATCAACAGTTCAAACAATAAAACAAACTCGCGCAACCTCCCTTTAACTAAAAAGTCAAAAAGTTAATTATTAGTTCACCAAAGGTACTGAAAATAAAAGAGAACGCAGCACAAAGAGATAAATTATTTCAGTGTAAAGAACTGAAGGAGATCGAAAGAGATGAGCTTATAGCTGTTGCATCCAGGCTTGAACGTGCATTCGTCCATCTGACACAATCGTTGGTTGTTTGACAAAAGCTTGCAAGCTTGAACGGTTCTAACGCATCAGGGGTAGCGCGATAAAGACGATCAAACTTAAAAAATATAAATTAAGCACACTGAAACTACAATACTTCTGCAGAGTTGCACACACCGATAGCCCCTACACAGAGCCGGAAGAGTCATCTTTATTTCCTCCTTCCTGACTGCTGCTGCGCTCTTAAAGTGGCAGCGCACGGTGAAGACTCCGTGCAGGATTTCGCCATAAAACCATCATGCCTTTAATTTACAAAAATGGCAAAACTTTCCCGGGCCATGCCTGACAAACAAGCATGGCAGAATATCAAAGCGCTTAGTAAATCAGATTCTTCTTGCCCGAGACACCCTTAGAGGTGTCTCGGGCAAGTTCTGCCATTAGCAACAGCAACATTGCAGCAATTAGGGTTAAGTGCTATATTCAAGGGCACACCGGCAGATTTGCACCTTGTCGGCTAGGGGATTCAAACTACCAACCTTTAGGTTACTGAGCCAATGCTCCAACCGCTAGGATTGCTGCTGCTTTAATAAAGAAAGTAGTGACACATAGAACACCCTCCAAAAGAAACAAATACAAAATGACAGGGTTGCGTACCTGTACATCTGCATCATAAGTCAAATTCAAGAGGGACAGCCAAAACAGACAATGACAAAACACAACCTGACATGATTTAGTGATATTCTAAGAATACGGTCTGTGGTGTGCATGCATACCCCACAAGGTATCTTCACAATCCCCAAGTCCAGAACAGACTATGGGAGGCGACAGTACTACATAGAGCCATGACTACATGGAGCCCTATTCCACATCAGGTAACTGATGCAAGCAGTAGAATCTGATAACAAAAAAAAGATAAAAATACACCTTAAGGAACAGCAGGGACTGATAAGACACAGATAGACACACGCATACAGGCGCTAGCAAATGCACTCTACACACACATGCACATTGTAATAATGTTGTATGGTGGTATCATACATTTTGTGTCATAGATATGTAGTGGTGTAACAATGTTATATGATGTAGTGTTTTATCTTTTGTTTTATGTGTAATGTGGGGAGACAGGTAAGCCTAGTAGTTCTGCCCCTGAACAAGGCAGTTAACCCACTGTTCCCCGGTAGGCCGTTATTGTAAATAAGAATTTGTTAAAGGTTTAATAAAGGTTCAATTAAAAATACAAATGTGAGTGCCTTAATGTGTTTGGACCCCAGGAAGCGTATCTGCTGCCTTGGCTAATGGGGATCCCTAATAAATACAAAAGTGTGTCACTCACCAGGAGGGAATCTTTTAAGGGAACGCTGGACATCCAACAGCACCTGGTTATAGTCCTTATTATTCTCCCTCTCTATTTCCTCTGGAGAAAAGACAATGAGAAAAGAGTGAATATGTGCCCCTGCACTTAATTGTGGTCTAGTATCCTTTGTAGCCTCAGTGGCATCTATGGTCTGTCAGTAGCAGTGCCCACTGCCCAGGCAGCTTACCTGGTTTCTCAGGGAGGGTGTCGGTAGGCACGTTCAGCAGCCGGGGCCACACTTTACAGCGGATTTCGTCTGTGAGCAGCCCCCCCTCACTGATGGCCATCCTCCTTAGTGCCGCCACATCCACCGGCGTCACATTCAGGGCCTGAGAGATCTCTGCCACCTTCCTCTTCCTCCGGGAGTCGCCATCTGTCCACATGACAATGGTTCAGCTGAGGTCCCTCAACCCACAGCAGCTACAGTAACACAGTGGCCATTAGCCAGAACATCCTCCTGAGATAGCTATACTCGGAAGTGGAAACCAAGTACATCACTTTAGCGACTCCCAGCTCGCTAAAGTGAGGGAGCACTCCAGTAAAATAACATTCTCAGAGTTGCCAGCCATCATGTAATGTAGTAGTGAGCCCACTTCATGGCCTTATGCCTGGATTTGTAAAACTAGTCCCCCTGCACTTTGCTTGATAGTGATGCCACACAATGGGAATAATTGTGTGTTTACAGTATGAAGAAATGTGAGTTATTTAGGTACCTAAAATGTCTTTCAAGGAAGCCAGTAAGTACTAGTAGTATTTATTCTTGTCCTTATGTTTGATGAAAGACTTAGGAGACCATGTCTCCAATATAATTGACTGGTAACCTTACCAGTCAATTATATGTTTTTAGCTAACGTTAGCGAACGTTAATGCAATTAGCTAGTTAGCTACATTTTCCAGCTCGTGACATTCGCTAGCTAGTTAACTAAATCAGGTAACTAAGTTAGCTAGCTAACGTTAACTAAAAACATATATATATATATATATTTTTTTTTACGAATGTCCATTACGCCATCTAGCAATACATACCTTGTTTTCCTATCCCATTCAAAGGTGAAGACGCACCAACACTTCTAGATCTTTTCATGGTTTCCACGATAGTCCTATTGTCATCGTAGATCACTCGATCGATATAATTTTCTTCCACCACCAAATTGATTATACATTACAAATGGTTACTCCTACAAGCTAGAGAGATAGCCAGTTGCCAAGCTGGTCCAGTGAAATAGGCCATATCATTATTGCCTGCACAAGGTAGCTAGCTGCTGCTGCTGCTGCTGCTGCTTCCTTCTTTTTTGGGATTGGGTTGTCGATCGCAGCCAACATTTAAGGTGTTTACACCGCCACCTACTGTACTGGAGTGTAAGGAAGGTCACGGCCTTCCTACAGTACATTAAATTATCTTCATGTGTTTCTCTAAGAAAGTGAACTAGAGCCCTAGTCTCCACTTTTTCCCCCCACACTACACCACCTCAACCCTGTCCAGCCTCTCCAACCTTTTCACACAATCTCTCCTTATCTAAGTCAGTTATTAGGACCATGAGAACCGCCTCTGAGCGGTTGGGTAAACTGTTTGGAGTGTTTATCCGAAAGGATAAAAAATTTATCCGAATAATAATGCCCCTCCACTTCTAAAAACCAACGTTGCGCCTCTGATTATTTTTATATGCACATTTTCATGGACCAGTTTCATTTCAATAATTAAGTTTTCGTTTCTAAAAAAGGGTGTAGTGTATACACCCTTATGTTATAGTTGGGCTGACAGTGAGGACTTGTGAAGAGCAGACTCAACAGCCTCTGCATAATCAAAACAGTTGCTTTGTGAGAAGGTGTTAGCCATTGTTATGTAAATGAAATCTGAAAAGTGCCCAAGTGAGAGCAGGTCCGCAGGAGCCATGGCCCAGTGAGACATGGGTGCCGGACCACGTAGATGGAAACAGAAAAGTCGGAGCCTTTTGGTTAAAACACTGGGATAATCGCATATGGAAATGTGCTAGAAGAGTAGAAGTCCTGATCTAGGGTCCCACAAGTTAATATCATTTGATTCATTATGATCTAAAAGTACAAACTGATCCTAGATCAGCACTCCTACTCTAAGAAGCTTTGTGAATATGGGTCCAGATAAAACAAGTTGACCCTAGCCCCCCCGGCACATAAGCTATTGCAGAATAATTACTGGGGACTGAGACAGGTGGATGGGAGACACGGTCACCAATGTCACCCCTGGACAGGGCCAGCCAGGAAGGAGCTTACCCACTCTGAGGCAGTGATTGTGTGGCTACCAGAGGTGTGCTTAGCAGATCTGAAAGAAAAGCCCAACATTATTTTAATGAGAATTCAGTCCACTTGACAATTCAACAGAATTCAGAATTCTTCATGCTGATGATTTGTACAACTTGAGACAGATAGCATTACAGTACAAATATATTAAAACATAGGGAATGTAACACAGATACAGATGATGTGCATGTGGTGGTTTCAAATAATAATGTTACTACAGATAACAGCTAGCTCTTTCCATGCTTTTCCTGAAAATGTTTATCTGATATTATAGCTAGCTAGTCAATGTTGTTTTTACATTTTTAATTTCACCTTTATTTAACCAGGTAGGCTAGTTGAGAACAAGTTCTCATTTGCAACTGCGACCTGGCCAAGATAAAGCAGAGCAGTTCGACACATACAACAACACAGTTACACATGGGACAAACAAACATACAATCAATAATACAGTAGAAAAATCTATATACAGCATGTGCAAATGATGTAGGATAAGAGAGGTGAGGCAATAAATAGGCCATGGTGGTGAAGTAATTACAATATAGCAATTAAACACTGGAATGGTAGAATGTGCAGAAGATGAATGTGCAAGTAGAGATACTGGGGTGAAAAGGAGCAAGATAAATATATTAATTAATACAGTATGGGGATGAGGTTGATTGGATGGGCTATTTACAGATGAGCTATGTACAGGTGCAGTGATCTGTGAGCTGCTCTGACAGCTGGTGCTTAAAGCTAGTGAGGGAGGTAAGAGTCTCCAGCTTTAGTGATTTTTGCAGTTCGCTCCAGTCATTTGCAGCAGAGAACTGGAAGGAGAGGCGGCTGAAGGAAGAATTAGCTTTGGGGGTGACCAGTGAGATATACCTGCTGGAGCGCGTGCTACGGGTGGGTGCTGCTATGGTGACCAGTGAGCTGAGATAAGGCGGGGCTTTACCTAGCAGAGACAGGCAGATGACCTGAAGCCAGTGGGTTTGGCGACGAGTATGATGCGAGGGCCAGCCAACGAGAGCGTACAGGTCTCAATGGTGGGTAGTATATGGGGCTTTGGTGACAAAACGGATGGCTCTGTGGTAGACTGCATCCAATTTGTTGAGTAGAGTGTTGGAGGCCATTTTGTAAATGACATCGCCAAAGTCGAGGATCGGTAGGATGGTCAGTTTTACGAGGGTATGCTTTGCAGCACGAGTGAAGGATGCTTTGTTGCGAAAAAGGAAGCAGATTCTAGATTTAATTTTGGATTGGAGATGTTTAATGTGAGTCAGGAAGGAGAGTTTACAGTCTAACCAGACTCCTAGGTATTTGAATTTGTCCACATATACTAAGTCAGAACTGTCCAGAGTAGTGATCCTGGACGGGCGGGCAGGTTGCCGGCAGCAATCGGTTGAAGAGCATGCATTTTGTTTTACTAGCATTTAAGATCAGTTGTAGGTCACAGAAGGAGAGTTGTATGGCATTGAAGCTCATCTGGAGGTTAGTTAACACCGTGTCCAAAGAAGGGCCAGAGGTATGGAGAAGGGTGTCATCTGCGGAGAGGTGGATCAAAGGAGAACAAGAGCACCTCCTCCCAGCTGCCCACTGCACTGAGGCTAGGTAACACTGTCACCACCGATAAACCCATGAATATCGAAAACTCCAACAAGCATTCCTCAACGGCTGGCCATGCCTTCCGCCTGGCTACTCCAACCTCGGCCAACAGCTCCGCCCCCCCCCGCAGCTACTCGCCCAAGCCTCTCCAGGTTCTCCTTTACCCAAATCCAGATAGCAGATGTTCTGAAAGAGCTGCAAAACCTGGACCCGTACAAATCAGCTGGGCTTGACAATCTGGACCCTCTATTTCTGAAACTATCCGCCGCCATTGTCGCAACCCCTATTACCAGCCTGTTCAATCTCTCTTTCATATCGTCTGAGATCCCCAAGGATTGGAAAGCTGCCGCAGTCATCCCCCTCTTCAAAGGGGGAGACACCCTGGACCCAAACTGTTACAGACCTATACCCATCCTGCCCTGCCTATCTAAGGTCTTCGAAAGCCAAGTCAACAAACAGGTCACTGACCATCTCGAATCCCACCGTACCTTCTCCGCTGTGCAATCTGATTTCCGAGCCGGTCACGGGTGCACCTCAGCCACACTCAAGGTACTAAACGATATCATAACCGCCATCGATAAAAGACAGTACTGTGCAGCCGTCTTCATTGACCTTGCCAAGGCTTTCGACTCTGTCAATCACCATATTCTTATCGGCAGACTCAGTAGCCTCGGTTTTTCGGATGACTGCCTTGCCTGGTTCACCAATTACTTTGCAGACAGAGTTCAGTGTGTCAAATCAGAGGGCATGCTGTCCGGTCCTCTGGCAGTCTCTATGGGGGTGCCACAGGGTTCAAACCTCGGGCCGACTCTTTTCTCTGTATATATCAATAATGTTGCTCTTGCTGCGGGCGATTCCCTGATCCACCTCTACGCAGACAACACCATTCTATATACTTCCGGCCCGTCCTTGGACACTGTGCTATCTAACCTCCAAACGAGCTTCAATGCCATACAACACTCCTTCCGTGGCCTCCAACTGTTCTTAAACGCTAGTAAAACCAAATGCATGCTTTTCAACCGTTCGCTGCCTGCACCCGCACGCCTGACCAGCATCACCACCCTGGATGGTTCCGACCTTGAATATGTGGACATCTATAAGTACCTAGGTGTCTGGCTAGACTGTAAACTCTCCTTCCAGACTCATATCAAACATCTCCAATCGAAAATCAAATCAAGAGTCGGCTTTCTATTCCGCAACAAAGCCTCCTTCACGCACGCCGCCAAACTTACCCTCTTAAAACTGACTGTCCTACCGATCCTCGACTTCGGCGATGTCATCTACAAAATTGCTTCCAACACTCTACTCAGCAAACTGGATGCAGTTTATCACAGTGCCATCCGTTTTGTCACTAAAGCACCTTATACCACCCACCACTGCGACTTGTATGCTCTAGTCGGCTGGCCCTCGCTACATATTCGTCACCAGACCCACTGGCTCCAGGTCATCTACAAGTCCATGCTAGGTAAAGCTCCGCCTTATCTCAGTTCACTGGTCACGATGGCAACACCCATCCGTAGCACGCGCTCCAGCAGGTGTATCTCACTGATCATCCCTAAAGCCAACACCTCATTTGGCCGCCTTTCGTTCCAGTTCTCTGCTGCCTGTGACTGGAACGAATTGCAAAAATCGCAGAAATTTGAGACTTTCATCTCCCTCACCAACTTCAAACATCTGCTATCTGAGCAGCTAACCGATCGCTGCAGCTGTACATAGTCTATCGGTAAATAGCCCACACATCTTACCTACCTCATCCCCATACTGTTTTTATTTATGTACTTTTCTGCTCTTTTGCACGCCAATATCTCTACCTGTACATGACCATCTGATCATTTATCACTCCAGTGTTAATCTGCAAAAGTGTCTCCTGACCCCTCCTGTCTCAGACTCCAGTATTTATGCTGCAGTAGTTTATGTGTCGGGGGGCTAGGGTCAGTTTGTTATATCTGGTGTACTTCTCCTGTCTTATCCAGTGTCCTGTGTGAATTTAAGTATGATCTCTCTAATTCTCTCTTTCTCTCTCTCGGAGGACCTGAGCCCTAGGACCATGCCTCAGGACTACCTGACATGATGACTCCTTGCTGTCCCTAGTCCACCTGGCCGTGCTGCTGCTCCAGCCAACACCTCATTTGGCCGCCTTTCGTTCCAGTTCTCTGCTGCCTGTGACTGGAACGAATTGCAAAAATCGCAGAAATTTGAGACTTTTATCTCCCTCACCAACTTCAAACATCTGCTATCTGAGCAGCTAACCGATCGCTGCAGCTGTACATAGTCTATCGGTAAATAGCCCACACATCTTACCTACCTCATCCCCATACTGTTTTTATTTATGTACTTTTCTGCTCTTTTGCACGCCAATATCTCTACCTGTACATGACCATCTGATCATTTATCACTCCAGTGTTAATCTGCAAAAGTGTCTCCTGACCCCTCCTGTCTCAGACTCCAGTATTTATGCTGCAGTAGTTTACGTGTCGGGGGGCTAGGGTCAGTTTGTTATATCTGGTGTACTTCTCCTGTCTTATCCAGTGTCCTGTGTGAATTTAAGTATGATCTCTCTAATTCTCTCTTTCTCTCTCTCGGAGGACCTGAGCCCTAGGACCATGCCTCAGGACTACCTGACATGATGACTCCTTGCTGTCCCTAGTCCACCTGGCCGTGCTGCTGCTCCAGTTTCAACAGTTCTGCCTGTGATTATTATTATTTGACCATGCTGGTCATTTATGAACATTTGAACATCTTGGCCATGTTCTGTTATAATCTCCACCCGGCACAGCCAGAAGAGGATTGGCCACCCCTCATAGCCTGGTTCCTCTCTAGGTTTCTTCCTAGGTTTTGGCCTTTCTAGGGAGTTTTTCCTAGCCACCGTGCTTCTACACCTGCATTGCTTGCTGTTTGGGGTATTAGGCTGGGTTTCTGTACAGCACTTTGAGATATCAGCTGATGTACGAAGGGCTATATAAATAAATTTGATTTTTCTATTGTGTTATTGACTGTATGTTTGTTTATGTGTAACTCTGTGTTGTTGTTTTTGTCGCACTGCTTTGCTTTATCTTGGCCAGGTTGCAATTGTAAATGAGAACTTGTTCTCAACTGGCTTACCTGGTTAAATAAAGGTGAAATAAATAAAAAACTTTAAAAAAAAACAGTAGCCAGCCCTCTACACTGCCTTACAAACAAGGACCAGCGGTTCGACTGGGATGATTACTACATGGCAGCGTTCGCTGAACTACACCAGGCACTTATCAAGGCTTCAGTCCTGGCATACCCCAACCTCCAGCACCCATTCATTGTGGACACAGATGACAGAAATGTGGGCATTGGTGCCGTTCTTTCACAGGATGATGTCAGTCATCCCATAATTTTTGTCGGGGAATACTTACCCCTTATGTGGGGGCAGTGTAGCTCCGCCAACCTATTAGAGGATCTGGAGGTGCAGCCTTGGGTTAACTATGTTTGGACAGCTGTGGGTGTTTCATGCCAGTTCATGTATCATGTTGTACTCTGTTAATAAAGGTTAAGCTTGTACACTGCCAGTTCTGCAGTCTTAAATGGGAATGGAAACACTTTAGGAAGTAAATCTAAGCAAATTGATGTATTCAATCCACTAATACTAAACATGTGCATTTAACATAAAAACATCTCTATATTCAGTATTTCGATTGCCGACTGGGTTAATTTGAGCTATGGTTAGCGCCATTTTAAATTGCCATAGTAACGACTGGCGCAAGTGCGTCACTGGCAGGAATCAGCAAATTGTCTGTGGTATGGAGTTTTCGTGCGGAGAGTGAATCGAAGAGAGTGAGGCTAGGGGCGGACAACGAAGATGTAGTAGTAATTCAAATATGAAGTGTACAGCGCCAGTCTCTATGAATTGGCACAAAAAAAATCCCTCGGTAAACTACCATCGGCTGCCCAAGGACACACAACTTTTGAAGAAGTGGCTCCATGTCCTGAAGAGGAAGGACGTGCCAGCTCGAGCTAGCAGGATCTGCAGACAGTATTTTGCAGAGGCAGACTTCGCGATGAAGGGCCCTTTCGATGCGACAACCGGGAGTTTCAGAATTGAAAAGAGTCATAGGCCTAAGCCCTCTGATTGCGCCTCCTTTTTAAATTGAGGGTTATGATGTAGGAGTTACCGGCCAACCGATTTTGTTGGGGGTGTGTTATAGGCCGCCCAAGCAGAATGCATTTTATGAAGGTCCTGAAATTGTGTTGTTAAACTGTAATGATTCCCTGTTGAAGGAAATCATTTTGTTAGGGGATTTCAATACTGATGTCTGCAAAAAGAATAGCCCATCCCACAATGTATTTTTCACTTTTGTAGATCACTTGCTCTGACCCAAATTATAAAACATCTCACCAGGATATGTGAAACAGTACAAAGTACAATTAACTTAATATTGGTGTCTGATAAATCTAAAATATTGCAGAGTGGAGTAATAGTCTATGGAATCAGTGATCATTTTATTACAATTTGCACAAGGAGGATTTTTAAAGATATATGTAAGTGTCACAAAACCATTAGAATCAGAGGACTCAAAAAATACTTTGTAGAAAGGTTTGGGAAGGAAGAAGGTAAAATTGACTGGTTTGAGTTTGAGTTTATTTTTATTTTTACAGGGACAGTGCACATTAATCAACATTTCAGTAAAAGTGCCGGTTTTAGCCAACCGGATAATTTTCAACCGCAGTCCCTGGGCAGGTTATTAAAAACAATTACAATATAGACAATAGCAACATAGAACAAGCAAGACATAGCATACAGACAGAGCAACATAGGACAAGCAAGACGTAGCATACAGACAGAGCAGCATAAAACAAAAAGCAGCAAGACAAAATTCATAAAAGCAACAAAGTGTTTCCACACCTCACAAGCTACAGACAACAGACAACATGGAGTGGCAACACACAGCTAGGGACCATGTTCACAAATCTGATTGACCTTTAGCCATGTCTTCAAGCATTTTGTGAAAGTGTGATATGTGGTGCAGTTATGTGTGTCTGATGGCAGTGTATTCCAGACATGGGAAGCTCTCACAGAGAATGCAGATTTACCAAAAGTTGCTTTTCCTTAGGGGAACTATACAGTCACCTCTCATGGCAGACCTTGTGGATCTGCTGCCATATGTCTGGGTTTTCTGTTTAACAAAAATATTGAGTGGAGGGGGAGCCAGGCCATTGAGGATCTTGAATACAAGACATGTGTCGGTGTATTGCACAAGATTTTCCCAACTCAAGAGCTCATGCTTTCTAAGGATGTGACAATGATGATGGCTATTGGGCTTCCTATCAAGCACTTTGAGAGCCTGTTTGTAGACAGACTGAATAGGTTTTAATGTTGTACAGCAAGCTTGGGCCCAACTAGTCAAGCAGTATGTTAAGTGGGGGAGTATCATAGATTTGAAGTACAGTTTTGCTACCTCTGTAGTCAAACAATTTCGTATAAATCGGAAATTAGCTAGGTTGAATTTGGTTATTTGAATTACCTTTTTCACATGCTTTTTAAAAGAGAGGTTGGAATCAAGTATGATGCCAAGGTACTTAAAATCGGATACCACCTGGAGCTTCTCCCCTGACACATAGACATCTGGCTCAGTAGCATCTGTTGCCCTCTTTGTGAAGAACATGCAAACAGTTTTTTTCACATTGAGATGCAAACACGAGACACTGAGCCACTTTGTAACCTGGACCATTACAGTAGTGAGTTCTTGTGCAGCTTGTTGTTTGCTCTTTGCATGCACATATATCACTGTATCATCTGCATACATTTGAACTTCAGACCCAGTACAGACAGAAGGCAGATCATTAATGTACAGGCTGAACAGGAGGGGCCCCAGTATTGACCCTTGGGGCACGCCCACATCATAGTTACGAGTGGGCGACAGCTCATTGCTCACTCTGACACACTGAGTTCTGCCTTCAAGGTATGATTTCATCCATCTCAAGGCATCAGGGGAAAAGTTGAACTTGGACAATTTTGTGATGAGAATCTCATGGTTAACAGTATCAAAAGCCTTCCTTAGGTCCAGAAACACAGCCCCAACAGCACCCCCTTTGTCCATCTTGGACTTCACATTTTCCAGAAGAAAGCAGTTGGCCGTTTCTGTGGAGTGTTTCGCTCTGAAGCCAAACTGCATGGAGTGTAATGTGAAGGGGCTGTTGTTGAGGTGGGCAATCAGTTGTTCTGCTACACACTTTTCAACAACCTTTGACACCACAGGTAATATACTAATGGGCCTGTAGTTACTCACGTTAGCAGGGTCTCCTGATTTAAAGATGGCCGTTATTATGGCCGACTTCCATACCCTTGGAAACACACCGAGACCAATAGATGTGTTGGTGACCTTAGTAATGGGGCCAATGAGTGACTCTTTGTAGTTTTTAAGAAAGGTAGAGTCCATCCCAAACACATCTTTGGCTTTAGAGTTCTTTAGTGAGCTAATCACCTTGTTCACCTTTGACTCAGAAACCTCCCTTATGATGAAGACAGGTTGAGTGTCATTCACTAGCACTGAGCCCAAGAAACAAGTGGAGGGGTTCTGTGTCAGTACCCTGACAGAGTCAATAAAGTAGGAATTGAAGGCTATTGCTATTTCGACTGCATCCTGTGTTAGATTGTTATTCACCATGATTTCTAGTCTTTTTGCAGTGTTACTATGGTCTTTCCCTGTTAACTTTTTTAGATTCTCCCATATCAATTTAGAATTTCCCTTTGCTTCACCAATTATGTTAATAAAAAAGTTTGCCTTGGCCTGTCTGATTTCTTTCATCACCTTATTTCTCAACATGGTAAACCTACGTCTGTCATGCTCTAATTTAGATTTTAGGGCTATTTTTAGAGCATAATCTCGTTCTTTCATCAATTTCCAGATTTCTCCATTTAGCCAAGGAAGAGTGCTCTTTTGGCCAGGTTTGGATTTGATTTTCTTTAGGAAACCATTTATTGTAGTCTGGATTGTGGATAGAAAAACCTGACTATCAGCTTCCACGTCTGTATAGGACAAGAGATCATTCCAGTTTATTCCCTTAATTGCTTTTTCAAAATTATTTAATTCACTCTTAGGTATTCTGAGTTGATCCGGCTTTCTAACAGTAGAGAGGTTAAACCTGCTCTTAGACAGCTTTCTGGCTATAAGTGTCAGATTATGATCAGACAGCCCAGTAACCATATTGAATTATTTAGTCACTCTCTCTGGTTTATTACTGAACACCAAATCAATCTGTGTTTTAGAGCAACAAGTCACCCTGGTTGGCCCTTTAACTAGCTGTGTAAGGTCAAAGGTATTAGTGATCCGTTCGAGGGTTTTCCTACAACACTTGTCTTCATAATTAATGTTAAAATCTCCCATTAAGATGACCTCTTTCCCCAAATCACATTCCCTAAGCATGGTATTAAACTGATCAAAAAACACACTTTTGGTGGAAGGTGGCCTATACATTCCAATGAGGGTAAAAGACATTTGGGGAGACAGTGTAACGTTCAGGCCGATACATTCTAGTTCATTATCACATGACCACTCAATTTGTTTACATCGGATATGTCACCTGTGCCAGATAGTGTAGGGGTAGACAATGCCTGGGAAGCCTTTAAATGTAGATTCATTGATGTGGTGAATGTGATGGCTCCCATTAGACGGGTCAGGGTAAAGCAGAGATCTAGCCCTTGGTTTAATCATGAGATTCTAGAATCTATCCAAGCAAGGAATAAGGCCTTTAAAAAAATTAAGAACTCTCAAGAGCAGCATGATTTTGTCCTATATAAACGTCACAGAAATGGAGCACAGAGGAGGATGGATGAAGCTAAGAGGGGTTACTTTGCTGAGAAAATCATTGAAAACGAAAAGGGCCCTAAAAAGCTTTGGAAATCATTTAAGGTTCCTTACCTAGGCTGTAATAGTACTACCAAAAACAAACTAAACAGTATTGGACTGAACATCATAGGGGAGATGGTATATGAAAAAGCAGAGGTTGCCAATTAATTCAACTATTTTTTTTTACTTCTGTTGCCAGCAAGCTGGTTAGCAAGTTGCCCACCAGTTCTGGTTTGTATGGAAGAAACCAAGTCAAGAAGTATTATGTAGAGTTAAGGGTTCAGCCAAACTCTTTTTCTTTTGCAAAGGTAGCAACAGACAAAATAGTCAGTATGCTGGCAGAGCTTAAATGCTCCAAAGCCACAGGCCTGGATAATATTCCTGCAAGGTTTCTAATAGATTCTGCTGAGCAAATTGGGCCTTGTATTACGCATATCGTTAATCTTTTTCTTGAACAAGGCACCTTTCCCTGGGACATGAAACAAGCTAAAGAAAGAGATAAAGTCTGACCCTGGGAATTTGTTAGGAAAATTATGATATAATGACTGAACAATAGTCTTATTTTATATGAAACTGTAACTAAGTAAACTTATACTCTGTTTTATTATATCTGATTAACAATATGAGTTCATAAGAAGGGATTGTGTGACACGGACAAGGAGTAATTAAAGTTAATGAACACCATTCCAACTAGGAAGAAAGGAATGGTTTGTGGTTGAACCGACGAAACTGAGCTCTGGGGTGTTTTAGATAAGGCAGTGAGTGCATTCCTAGGTTTTCTGTTAATTAGAACTGTCAGCTAAGTGGTGATTGATAATGGTGAGGGGTCTAAAGTTAATTAATTTAGGTTGTGTGACCTGTGAGTGTGTTAGTGAGTTGGAACTCACTTGATTCTAGGTCGGGAGGAGGGGATTCATTCTAGAAGCAATGAAATTACGTCATGTTATTGTATATAAACTGTTGCTCGTGGTAACGTGGCAGCGCGCTCCGATAATAAATTCTGTTACCTATTATTGAAAAGACTGGTCTCCGTCTATTTTATGCAAACAAGAATCTTACAAATTCTCATAAAATAGATTAAGTGAATTCAATTAATGAGAACACATTGGTATAATTAAATTACAGTAACATAATTATAGGCCTGTATCTATCCTCTGTGTAACATCAAAGATCCTGGAGAGAATTGTACATGAGCAAATGTATGAATATGTTAACGAACAGGATCTAATGTATGATTTTCAGTCGGGTTTTAGAAAAACATACTCCACTGATTCATGTCTACTTTACTTGACTGACTTCATCAGGAAAGAGATTGATGAGGGAAATCTCTGTGGAATGGTACTGCTTGACCTACAGAAGGCCTTTCATACAGTTAACCACGGTCTCATAATCTCCAAACTGGAGGCACTGGGGTTAATTAACCTCTTGAAGCTAGGGGGCACTATTTTTATGTTTGGAAAATAACGTTCCCAAAGTAAACAGCCTATTTCTCAGGACCATATGCTAGAATATGTATATAATTGACAGATTAGGATAGAAAACACTCTAAAGTTTCCAAACCTGTCAAAATATTGTCTGTGAGTATAACAGAACTGATATTGCAGGCAAAACCCTGAGGAAAATCCAATCAGGAAGTGCCTCTTATTTTGAAACCTTTCTGTTCCTATGCATGCCTATCCTCCATTTAAAGGGATATCAACCAGATTCCTTTTTTCTCTGGCTTCCCTAAGGTGTCAACAGTCTTTAGACATAGTTTCAGGCTTTTATTTTGAAAAATGAGCGTGAAAGATCACATTGTGTAAGTGGATAGGTGAGGGCTCTCAGAGTGAGTTTTTGCGCTACAGAGTAAAACCGCCATTGTTCCTCCCGCTGTTATTGAAAAACCTACACACTCGGTTGATATATTATCGAATATATATTTTAAAAACTACCAGAGGAATGATGATAAAAAAATGTTTGACATGTTTCTGTGGACATTATGAAGACTGTTTGGAATTTCCATCTGCGTTGTCGTGACCGCTCTTTCCTGTGGATTTCTGAACACAACGCGACAAACAAACGTCGGTATTTTGGGTATAAAAATTATATTTTGGGAACAAAAGGAACATTTGTTGTGTAACTGGGAGTCTCGTGAGTGAAAACATCCGAAGATCATCAAAGGTAAGCTATTAATTTGATTGCTTTTCTGATTTTCGTGACCAAGCTTCCTGATGCTAAGTGTACATAATGATATGCTAGGCTATCGATAAACTTACACAAACGCTTGGATTGCTTTCGCAGTAAAGCATAATTTCAAAATCTGAGATGATAGGTGGATTAACAAAAGGCTAAGCTGTGTTTTGCAATATTGCACTTGTGATTTCATGAATATTTTTTGTAATATTATTTGACTGCGACAGGGATGGGTAGCATCAAGAAGTTAAGCAGTGTCCCTCTAGGCTGGGTAAAGTCCTATTTATCAGGAAGGGAGCAAGTAGTAGAGGTTAATGGTTCACTGTCTCAGGCAAAACCAATGAGTTGTGGCATTCCGCAGGGGAGCGTGCTTGGGCCTCTGCTGTTTTTATTGTATATTAACATTATTGTATATTTTTATTGTATATTATGAAAGATGCTTGTTTTTGCCGTCTTTTTCTTTATGACTCTACACTTCTGGTGTCTCACAAAAGCAAAACTATGTTGGAGTGCATACGTAGCACAGAGCTTACTAACATTAGCAAATGGCTTGGAGATAATAAGCTATCTCTGCACTTAGGGAAAACGGAAGCAATTATTTTTGGATCCAGACATAAATTGTGTAGGTCGTCTGAAATCAGAGTGGAGTTAGGGGGTGAGGTGCTGACTACTAAAATCTCTGTTAGCTACTTGGGATGTATCCCTGATGGAAGCTTGGGAGGTGTGAGCATGGCAAATAAGGTGCTAGGAAAGGTTAATGCCAGGACTACGTTATTGGCGAGAACGTCCAAGCTGCTTGATAAGAACTCCTTGAAAGTGCTAGCTACTGCCCTCATTCAGTGCCATTTTGACTATGGTAGTACTTCCTGGTTTGGGGCCTTATCTAAATATATGAAGGGGAAGCTCCAGATAGCCCAGAATAAGCTTATCAGGGCAGTATTGAAGGTGAGTCCACGTACTCACATAGGCAGGAGCTGCTTTCAGGAACTAAACTGGCTGCCTGTTGAGGCTAGGGTATCCCAGATTAGACTAGGTTTGGTTTACAGGAGTATTTATGGTCCTGCGCCCAGATATCTAAGTGATTACTTTCCTCGTGTTAGGGATGCACACAATCACAGCACCAGATCAGGTGTTGCTGATGTGTGCTTATACAGGTTCAGGAGTAATGCTGGGAAAGGTACTTTCTTGAATACTGGAGCCTCAGAATGGAATGAGTTGCCTCTGCCTATAAAAACAACGTCCTCTCTGGACAGCTTTAAAAAGAAAGTAAAAATATGTTTGATGTCTTCTGTCCCCATATGAAAAACCCCTATGATGTAACTGGAATGATGAGATAGATGTTCTTCATCTTCGTTTTGTTTTATTATTTCACTGTCATGCTGTGTTTGATCTTGTCTAGCCATCTTGTCTCAAGAGGACCACAATGGAAATATGTCCCAGACTTTGTTATCTTCAATGATTTTATTAATGTGCATGTAATGGCTTTTAAGTTTTACGTGTACTTGTTTTTTTTAAATGGTCAAATTAATAAACTGAACAAAAAAAATTCAACAGTGCTGACTTTGGAGTCATGCAAAAGCAACTGAACAGAGGAGGACTCGAGTCATTGCAATGGAGCTGAGGTAACGGTAACCGGTCAGGACTGTTGTTGACTGGGCAAGCGTTAGACACTTGAACACTTTATTGCATCTGTAGTTGAAAGTAACTATCAATTGCGTCTTTTGTGTAACACCTTCCCAGCAAATAATGTCAGCAAGCTACTCAACCGCAACTAAATTTGCAACACAGTTTATTTGTGTACCCGTTATTAGGTAACATTAGTTATTGTAGCTAGCTTCCAGCTCAGATAGACAAGTATTGTAATACATTTTGTTGACAGATTCGTTTTTGTAATGTTTTGTTAGCTCCACCTCATTTAGCTAGACTGAAGTTGACATAGCTAATGTTTGCTGAAAAATAAATGTCCCTGTATTTGCTGTGTGGGTGTGTTTGTGTGTGTTGACAAAGCATACAAAACAGGTAACTTGTTAATGCCAACAGATATATTTGGGTTCAGTTGTCTGAATCTTCCTCCCTGAAAATGTTTTCATCCTTGAGGAGACTGTGCAGGAGGCAATAACATGCAAATCCATGTTATTTCTAAGACTATTGTTTTTTTCAAGTATATGCAGTGATTCTTGAATATAACTATAGCATAATAGATGCCTTAATTGTTTTCTACCTACAGGAAAGAACGGTTAGTACCTGGGTGCCAGAGTGTTCCTGTGCTTCGGTGGAAAATAGGTCCACTGGGACCATCACTAAAGAGCTCGGGCCCTGCTAGATTGCCCTCACGACCATCAGTATACAACCGAGGCCTGCCCCTATACGCCCCAGATGGAGCTGACGGAGAGTGAGATCAGTGAAGACCCTAACTCGCTGTATGAACCTGAGAGCTCAGAATCCCAATCATCACAGTGCGAGCCAAGATGTACTATCGACCACTTTGGGGGAGTGGGATGGTGTTCTGAAAGTGGAGAAGGAGCAGGCCATTCAACAGCGAATTCAAAGATACACCCATCTATAAAGGGAATCGGAGTGGAATTTTTACCCGTTTCAATGGATGTGCTGTGCTACCATGTCCCGGTTCTGCTGTTTCGACTCTCTCTCAACCTATGAATGCTCAGCTATGAAAAGCCAACCGACATTTGCTCCTGAGGTGTTGAACTGTTGCACCCTCTAGTCTATAACCACTGTGGTTATTATTTTAATGTAAAAAGGGCTTTTGTAAAATACATTTGATTTTACTTTTGATTTTACGCTACTGTTATTTTTCACTGTCTTTTTACTGTTGTTGTTTTTTTTTTACTTACCTATTGTTCACCTAATACCTTTTTTGCACTGTTGGTTAGAGCCTGTAATTAAGCATTTCACTGTAAGGTCTACACCTGTTGTATTCTGCGCACGTGACAAATAAACTTTGATTTGATTGATTGTTCGCTGTGCTGGATGCTGTGTACTAACTGTCTGAGTGATGGGTCCCTTTTATAGTATCTGTAACATATTCTGGTGTGTATTTAATCTGCATCTTAACTTCTTAATGTGGCAATCAGCAGTAGAAACAATAACAAAGTGTTTCCCTGTTCCTCTTTCGGTAAAAAGCTGAGGGATGGGCCTGGAGAAATGTAACCACACAAATTCATAACAGAGCTATAGATGCAGGGACTGACCATTGTTGTGTCTTTACTATCATTACATTGAAGACTTATAGTTTTTATCAAAGATTCTCTGTAATTAGTATTACACGATCAACTGATTAATCATGTAACTGTAATTAACTAGGAAGTCGGGGCACCAAGGAAAAATATTCAGATTACAAAGTTATCATTTCCTAAAATAACTTCAGATATTTTATCTGATCAATTAGTCTTCGAATTAATGAATTATTTACTTTCCCTCACGTTAATCTCATTCCAAACATCGTAAATGGTTGGTTATCTGCATGAACCCAGTATTCACTATGAGTCATCCATACATCAATTGTCTTAAATCATTTATTTATTACTAACTAAGTAATTCACAGAAATACATAAACAAACAGTAAATATGGTTACAAGAAATGATAGGAGAATGTGCCCTAGCGGGCTAAACCGGCAAGGCGGCTTGTTAGACAAAAGGGGAAGTGGAGGTCGACTAAGACGTCACTACAGAGTGATAATTATAACAATTGAAATGCTAATCCTTTGCACATGAATGCTCACTCATTCGGGAACAATTGCAATCAATCAATATATTTACGCTCAGTGTGTCGTCTTGATCGCTGGTGAAAAGTTTGTTTCTGTTGGAGAGTTTCGTCCTCTCTCTCTCTCTCTCTCTCTCTCTCTCGCTCTCGCTCTCTCTCTCTCTCTCTCTCTCTCTCTCTCTCTCTCTCTCTCAGAGGGAATAGTTCAGAGTGACATTCATTAATTTGTTATAGAATGTATGTTTCGGCGGTTGTCGTTCTTCGCGTTCAATGATACCGAATTCCTAGCTGCAGACTAGTAATTAATATCAAAGACTTGTTCTTATTCTGTCGGTATCGATAGTCTAAGAGTTTTACCACGTGGTATGGTTAAAAGATTCATCAATGGTCTTACAACCTTTGTCCTCTCCTAATGGAGAAAAACATGGTCTGGTGATAATTTCTCAAAGTTGGGTTTTATTCGGAATTTCAGAAAAGGGGCTGTCCCAGGATGCCTGACCCTAACTGGGCTCAGGGGCGGTCCTCTGATTTAGTTCAAATCAAAAGGGAATTGTATTTTCCTTCATTAAACAGTCCAAAATAATATTACACAATTTTACAAACAGTATCATACTCACTCATTCATCTTATACAACAATTAGATGTAAACCTCATATCTGAGGCTATTATATAAACAGCGTTATGGTAATGTGGCCACACCATCTCCCATGAGCTTCCCCAAGTTGTAACAAACGGACCAATTCGTAGCTGGATTCTTCACCGGTCTTTTATACTTTTTCCAGAACATGAAATGTGTTCGTACCTCAAGTTCTGTGAGGTGGAAGAAATTCCTTTGTGCTCTATGAAAATGTACTCTCTCTATACTGGATCTCCATGAGGAGATCCTCAGGAATTTATGACGTCTCTCGGACCACAGCAGCCTAGTTAAAGGAGGAAAGGGGGAGGCAGGGAGAGGGGGATGGGCTTTCTGTTCCCAAAGAGGGCAATGTCATGACACCATCCATGATATCAAAATTGTAATACTGCTTCTATGATCTGTTTCCACTACCATGTACCCAATTCCCTTTGGATAAAGGCATCTGCTAAATGGCATATATATTATTAAAGTCTACTTTGACCATGCCAACTAGCTGCCCATTCCTTTCCAATAGATGGCAGCCAAAGCTAGTTGAAGTCACTACTCTTGCGACTGGGACACAGGATTAGCACGCACTGAAAGTAGTTTTATCTTCCAATCATGTTTATCTGGTTACGCTTGAACCTGTTATAGTGGACAACTAATACTATTTTTACATGAGGCGCAGGCATTGGGTATATGTCTCAGGCTAGGTTAGATTTACTAAATTAACTGGTTTTATTCAAACCTTTATTAAATGCCTTTGTTTCTGACTATGCGTGCCTTTTAGAAGAAACGACACACGCAGGGATGAGACGCCGTACACCCCGTCTAATTCTCCCTTGTGCCCATAGGGTGTACTGGCGATAATCTGCCAGCCTGTATGCTCTGCAAACAAAATCATAAGAAAAGTTAGTCTGATACCGTAATTAAATCACAATGTATTTATAATGAGCATGCCCCATTATTGGTTAGAATGAGATTTCATGAATCATGATGCCCTCTGCGATTCGAACTCCGGTCGTCTAATCTAAATGTAATTGTGTTACCACCGTGCCAAACAGAGCTGATGATAAACATCGTTATAGGATACTGATTATATATATTGAGCACCTACGTACTACTGATATTAACCTTATATAATTTATAATCAAACAAAATTTCGCAAATTATGGCATATCGGCTGCTGACTGGTCGAGTAACCTCTTCTGCCAGGAAGTCCTTCATAGGATTAGTGACACGTCCAATAAATACATCGCCATCCACAGACTGACTGGAACCTCTGACTGGATGTAAACAGCAAATCATACGCTGGGATTTTGTGCTGTATCGCTACCATCTCTCTACAAAACACACACTCATACACTAGTCATTACCTGGCAGCATCCCCACTCACACCAGTTTGTGTTTGCCCACGCCGACCCTCAATCTGAGGTGTTTCAGGCGGCATATCTGTATTGTTACTGCTACGAGAACAAACTCTTTGATCTGGGGGGTAGCGATCGGCCCAAACATGAATGGCTCCAGTAGGTTTAGTGGCTCCCTAACAAACAGTATAGCTTCCTTCCCTCTCCTCGCCCCTAACTCGGCTCGAACCAGGAACCCTCTGCACACGTCAACAACAGCCACCCTCGAAGCATCGTTATCCATCGCCCCACAAAAGCCGCCCTTGCAGAGCAAGGGGAACAACTACTTCAAGGCCTCAAAGCAAGTGACGTCACCGATTGAAACGCTATTAGCGCGCACCCCACTAACTAGCTAGCCATTTCACATCGGTTACATTTTTAAAAAACTCCAGGTTTCCGTCATAAGAGTCAATTAAATAAATACATTTTGGGGGGAAAACTAATCCTGTGTGAATCGTCCTCTGGAATAACGCACATACTTAGAAAATAATTATATAACACGGCAAAGAAAAGGCTTATCAGCATAGAATGCAGCATGTCATCCCATGGGAAGTGCCAAGGCAGTGCACAGCAGGAATATCACTGAAATATTCTAGTTCCTACACATCACCTTCCTTTTATTGTCTTAAGTTAATGAGCAAATGCAAAGCTTCATGCACATGCCAGTCCTCTCTAGAACGCAATATTAGTTTTCCTAGCAGGACTCCGCAATAATGAGGTGGTGTGTACATGTGCGCAGAGAGTGGAGCAAGAGCCAGCTCCTTCGATTTCAACCACAGGAGTCAGAGTTGACCCCAAAAACCCTGGAGTCCTTCACCCCTTACCATGACAACCACGGGTTGTCTAATGTTGGTGGAACATGTTTTGATGATACTCCTGAATCACTATTATCAATAAAAACAAATATTGAGTGTACTTTTAATAAAGATGAGATTTACTTCGAAGTGCATTTGCTTACAGCCTTTTTGCTTACAGTCTTTGCTTACAGCCTTACACAACAACACATCTGCCATGCTGATCCTCAACACAGGCCCCTTGGGGGTGCATGCTAAGCCCCCCCCCCCTGTACTCCCTGTTCACCCATAACTGTGTGGCCAAGCCCGACTTCAGCAAAATCATTAAGTTCGCCTACGACACAACGGTGGTAGGTCTGATCACCAACAACGATTTGACAGCCTATTGGGATGAGGTCAGAGACCTGGAAGTGTGGTGCCAGGACACCAACCTCTCCCTCAACGTGATCAAGACAAGGGAGATAATCGTGGACTACATGAAAAGGAGGGCTGAGCACCCCCCCATTCTCATCGACGGGGCTGTAGCGGAGCAGGTTGAGAGCTTCAAGATTCTTAGTGTCCATATCATCAACAAAACTAACATGGTCCAAACACACCAATACAGTCGTGAAGAGGGCACGAAGTCTATTCCCCCTCAGGAGACCAAAAAGATATGGCATGGGTCCGCAGATCAGCTGCACCATCGAGAGCATGGTTGCATCACCGCTTGGTATGGCAACTGCTCGGGTTCCGACCGCAAGGCGCTACAGAGGGTAGTGCGTACGGCCCAGTACATCACTGGTGCCAAGCTTCCTGCCATCCAGGACCTATATACCACGCGGTGTCAGAGGAGGCCCTAAAATTCCCAAAGACTCCAGCCACCCTATTCATAGGCTGTTCTCTCTGCTACCACACGGCAAGAGGTACCGGAGCTCCAAGTGTAGGTCCAAAATGCTTCTTAACAGCTTCTACCCCCAAGCCATAAGACTGCTGAATAGCTGATCAAATGGCTACCCGGGCCATTTGCATTGACACCCCCCCCCCCCCCCCCCATTTTTAGGCTGTTGCTACTCACTGTTTATTATCTATTATCAATGCATAGTCACTTTACCCCTACCTACATGTACATATTACCTCATTTACCTCGACTAACCTGTACCCCCACACACTGACGCTGTACCGGTACCCCATGTATATAGCCTCGTTGTTATTTTATTGATGCTCTTTCATTTTTTACTTTAGTTTATTTAGTAAATATTTTTATTAAAACTGCATTGTTGGTTAAGGCCTTGTAAGTAAGCATTTCACGGTAAGGTATTCAGCGCATGTGACAAATAAAATTAGATTTGTTTTGTTTCAGATCTACACATGTGCCTACGGAGTAGAGGTTAGGGTTTCTTCTAGACAGGACAGAGCATAACTACTGGCCCAGTAAGCCCATGCCCTAGAGCTATCCCTTATTAGGACAGTGGTTATGAGGACGTTGATGGAATATTCTCAGAACCCACCGAAAACCGGACACAATGTTCTTGCAACATTCCCATGAAACGTGCCTAGAACATTCATATCTTAAATTATAAGAACATGGTAACCACGTTCTGGGTATATTTTGATATTTGACATTAAGGGAATAGTCTCTAGGAAACATTCCATGCACATCAGGAAACATACCTATGAAAACATTAACGACCTGATGAGACTCTTAACAGAACGTTCTCTAAAGTTCTGGAAACGTTTGTTACCCGTTCACCAAGCCTAAAATGTCTGTACTAACATACACTGCTCAAAAAAATAAAGGGAACACTAAAATAACGCATCCTAGATCTGAATGAATGAAATATTTGTATTAAATACAATCAATGGAAATCAAATTTATCAACCCATGAAGGTCTGGATTTGGAGTCACACTCAAAATTAAAGTGGAAAACCACACTACAGGCTGATCCAACTTTGACGTAATGTCCTTAAAACAAGTCAAAATGAGGCTCAGTAGTGTGTGTGGCCTCCACGTGCCTGTATGACCTCCCTACAATGCCTGGGCATGCTCCTGATGAGGTGGTGGATGGTCTCCTGAGGGATCTCCTCCCAGACCTGGACTAAAGCATCCGCCAACTCCTGGACAGTCTGTGGTGCAACGTGGCGTTGGTGGATGGAGCGAGACATGATGTCCCAGATGTGCCCAATTGGATTCAGGTCTGGGGAACGGGCGGGCCAGTCCATAGCATCAATGCCTTCCTCTTGCAGGAACTGCTGACACACTCCAGCCACATGAGGTCTAGCATTATCTTGCATTAGGAGGAACCCAGGGCCAACCGCACCAGCATATGGTCTCACAAGGGGTCTGAGGATCTCATCTCGGTACCTAATGGCGAGCACATGGAGGGCTGTGCGGCCCCCCAAAGAAATGACACCCCACACCATGACTGACCCACCGCCAAACCGGTCATGCTGGAGGATGTTGCAGGCAGCAGAACGTTCTCCACGGCGTCTCCAGACTGTCACGTCTGTCACATGTGCTCAGTGTGAACCTGCTTTCATCTGTGAAGAGCACAGGGCGCAAGTGGCGAATTTGCCAATCTTGGTGTTCTCTGGCAAACCCCCACCTGTGGACGTCGGGCCCTCATACCACCCTCATGGAGTCTGTTTCTGACCGTTTGAGCAGACACATGCACATTTGTGGCCTGCTGGAGGTCATTTTGCAGGGCCCTGGCAGTGCTCCTCCTTGCACAAAGGCGGAGGTAGCGGTCCTGCTGCTGGGTTGTTGCCTTCCTACGGCCTCCTCCACGTCTCCTGATGTACTGGCCTGTCTCCTGGTAGCGCCTCCATGTTCTGGACACTACGCTGACAGACACAGCAAACCATCTTGCCACAGCTCGCATTGATGTGCCATCCTGGATGAGGTGCACTACCTGAGCTACTTGTGTGGGTTGTAGACTCCGTCTCATGCTACCACTAGAGTGAAAGCACCGCCAGCATTCAAAATTGACCAAAACATCAGCCAGGAAGCATAGGAACTGAGAAGTGGTCTGTAGTCACCACCTGCAGAACCACTCCTTTATTGGGGGTGTCTTGCTAATTGCCTATCATTTCCACCTGTTGTCTATTCAATTTGCACAACAGCATGTGAAATGTATTGTCAATCAGTGTTGCTTCCAAAGTGGACAGTTTGATTTCACAGAAGTGTGATTGACTTGGAGTTACAATGTGTTGTTTAAGTGTTCCCTTTATTTTTTTTGAGCAGTGTATTTTTATTTTACCTTTAACCAGGCAAGTCAGTTAAGAACAAATTCTTATTTTCAATGACGGCCTAGGAACAGTGGGTTAACTGCCTGTTCAGGGGCAGAATGACAGATTTGTACCTTGTCAGCACGGGGATTCAAACTTGCAAACTTTCGGTTACTAGTCCAACACTCTAACCACTAGGCTACGCTGCCGCCCCAATTTCACCTCAACCCATGCCAGATATCCCTACGGTTGTGTAATGACTATGGTGGACAAGACCTGTAACCTGGTGGATGGCAACCTGAGAAATATCTTTACAAACAAGAAAATCTAACGAAAGGTGAGTCAGATCATTTAACACTGTTGAAGTTCCTTTAAAAGTACATCATGTGCCAGTTATGCCAGCATTTATTGGCCAACAAATATAATCTGTAGATGTCAAATTTCAAACTGGGGAATGAGGTTACGAAGCTAAATCCGTTACATAGAGAAGCAACACATTTCTACTTGATTTCATCATCTTTCTCTGGATGGAAGAATGCAGTAATCAGCTGGGCATCCCAATGAACTGCATCCATCCCCTAAAGGACTACGATAAGGAGGGAGATGTAAATGAGGATGCAGATGTGCTGCTGCTGAAACCTATCATCCAAATCGCACATTTTGCAAAGGACTATGGGACTTTCAACACCAGGAGAGTTGCACTCTAAATGGAGCTTGATGTGGTGTGCTGTTAATAACACCAAGTTGTGTCAAACTGCTTTTGAAAACATTGTGGGCATTGGATGTATTGCATTTTTTTCTGTACTAAAACTTGTATTTTGATAAGAGAACCAGTTAAATTAGTTAAATGTATTGGTGAATTTTGAATTCTTCACAAAGATAATTGATACATTTTGAATTCTTTATAAAGATAACTGATATTATATTATACTGGTATTATACTGTACAACATTGACTACAGTTTTGTTGAGTCGATCCTGTAGTAGATGACTGACTCTCCAATACAATGTAGAGGAGTCAATAAACTTGGATACATGCAGATATACAGTGGTAAACAGGTGTGAAAAGCTAAAGACAATTTAAAAACCCTCTTTTCCAGGACAAAATACCATACCAGTTTAGCTTTGTATTTATTCACAACTTTTTTTTAATAAGGCAACACAATATATACAGACAATGATTTATATATGAATACCATATTTCAATTTAAAGTTATTTCGTGACAAACATGTCATTCAGTACCAGCACTAGCCTGAACACAGTAATGGTTCAGCAAGTCATGTAAAAGAGTACCAGATGCTAAAGCCTCTTCAAAAGTCTCCTTATTGTTGGTGTCCATTAGAAACCCCACTTGGTTCAATGTGGAATTTTGTAGAATTCTCTAAGCAGCTACAAGCTTTTGAAAGTGATGTCTTACATAACATCCCTTTCCAATTGTGTACTATGAACAATCAAATATCAAGACCCAGAACCCTTTTCCAAAGGAAAGACTCAGAACAGAAACACTTTTGTTGAAATAACTTCCAATACAAGACCACTAAATCTTATTAATTTACGTACAGCGCAACCAAACTCCAATAGCATATACTGAGCACATTTCGTGTTACTTTCATTAGCTGTGTAAGATACAACAAAAACATATCCGATATTGAACATCTTGATCATTGAGGATTTATGTTAGAGACATTTTGCCAGAGAATATGACAGATGACTTCAGAGTGCTTGCATGGCGAAAGCTCCATTTGTTTAGTGTAAAACATCTCCACATACAGATCGCTATTTGGCAACTGGGACTATACAAAGTAGAATAATTATAGATGAAAAACATGTGACAAGCCTACAAATGGCTTACTGCTTGATCTGAGAACTCTGTTGCAGAGAACAGACAGTTTGATACCTAGCTTATTAGTCTTTCTCAATAACCACGTCTCTGAAGTCAAATTAGTAGGTTGCTAGAAAGTTAGTGTTCCTTCTCTTCACTGCTGAGACTGAATTCACAATCATTTACAAAAATATAATTATATTCTGCATAACAAACATCAATAATATAGATTAGTACTGAATTAGAAGATGAAAGGACATGGAGTGACTTGAAAACAACACCGTGGCCCATGAAGTATCAGTTCAAACCACACCTGGGTCCAAATGCATGTGTATTTGATTATTTGCTATTTATATACTTGTTTGAGTATTTTCAAATAATGTGGCCTGAATCAACTACTTCTATTGGAAGTCTACTATTTGAGAGTATTTTCAAGTACTTATTTCAAATACTATTTTCAAATACCTGGGTGGGAGTGTATTTAAGTCAGTGCATTTGAGATTCGTCAAATACATGCCAATTCGTTCCAAGTGTATTTCCAAATAGATTCCAATATTCAAATAAAAAATATCTGACTATTTACTTTGAAATGTATGTGAAAGTAATTGAGATATTTGGAATAGTATTTGAACACAGGTCTCGTTCAAACAGATCTGGTTCTGTTGTTATGCATGAAGCAATAGTAGGGCTCAGCTGTAACTGTTCAAAACACACAGAGCTTCTTATCACACATACAGTTGATAAGGCCATGAAATGATGTGTTACAAAACAAAATGTTAAGGTTTGTATCAAGCTCATGTCATAATATCGATTTAAATACGATGGTAGACTTATTGGTAGTACCCTGCCTGGATTATTTGTGGGAGGTTGGATTTCAGATCATTAGACAAGCGATGTTGAGCTTAAGATGTAGTGGTTAGGGGATGTGTGTGGTTTCCTTGTCTTACTATACATAAAGACGCACACTCGCAATTATGCCCACACACACTATAGTCTTTCTCTCACTCATACATATGTAAACACAAACAGGCCTTCCACACACACTTCTCAGCCATAGTTGTAGGTGAAGTTGTAAGTGCTGGGCTCCTTTGGCACGGGGGGAGGGGCTTCAGGTATGGTGATGTTCTCCAGGTCCAGGAGGCGGAGCTTCATCTCCATGGAGATGAGCGTGTCCAGGTCGCTGCGTGTGAGGTCACTGCCCATCTCTCGCCCCAACAACGCACACAGCCCATCAGTCCAGATACAGTACTGCTCCATGCACAAGCAGGCAGGCAGGAACACAGACAAAGCAGACAGCGAGCACAGGTCAGATAACATACAGTACATTTGCAACACACTCACATACAGTTGAAGTCGTAAATTAACTTCATATGGCTGCAGGGGCAGTATTGAGTAGCTTGGATGAAAAGGTGCCCATTGTAAACGGCCAGCTCCTCAGTCTCAGTTGCTAATATATGCATATTGTTATTAGTATTGGATAGAAAACCCTATAACGTTTCCAAAACTGTCAAAATATTGTCTGTGAGTATAACAGAACTGATATTGCAGGCGAAACCCTGAGGAAAATCAAAACAGGAAGTGGTTTCTATTTTGAAAACTCCATGTTCCATAGCCTCCCTTTGCTGGATTTAAAGGGATATGAACCAGATTCCTTTTCCTTTCGCTTCCTCAAGGTGTCAGTCTTCAGACAGTTTCAGGCTTTTATTTTGAAAAATGAGCCAGAACGATAACATCGCGTCAAGTGGTCACATGAGTTATGCTTGCGCAACAGAATTTGGACAGCCATTGTTTTACCCTCTCCTACTGTAAAAGACATTTGCGGTTGATATATTATCGATTATATATTTTAAAAACAACCTAAGGATTGATTATAAAAAAACGTTTGACATGTTTTTGTGGACATTTTAGAAACTATTTGGAATTTTCGTCTGCGTTGTCGTGACCTCTCTTTCCTGTGGATTTCTGAACATAACGCAACAAACAAAACGGAGGTATTTTGGAAATAAAAATCATCTTTATGGAACAAACGGAACATTTGTTGTGTAACTGGGAGTCTCGTGAGTGAAAACATCCTAAGATCAAAGGTAAACGATTAATTTGATTGCTTTTCTGATTTTCGTGACCGAGCTACCTGATGCTAAGTGTACTTAATGTTTTATCGTGCGATCGATAAACTTACAAACGCTTGGATTGCTTTCTCTGTAAAGCATCATTTCAAAATCTGACACGACAGGTGGATTAACAAAAGGCTAAACTGTGTTTTCCTATATTGCACTTGTGATTTCATGAATATAAATATTTATAGTAATATTTATTGTATGTAGTGCTATGCTATTCAGCGGTTGTTGATGACACTTATCCCAGGGGATTGCAGCCATAACAAGTTAGCATACACTTAGGTTGGAGTCATTAAAACTCACTTTTCAACCACTCACAAATTTCTTGTAAACAAACTATAGTTTTGGCAAGTCAGTTAGGACATCTACTTTGTGCATGACACAAGTAATATTTCCAACAATTGTTTACAGACAAATTATTTCACTTATGCATCACAATTCCAGTGGGTCAGAAGTTTACATACACTAACAGGCTGACTACACTGCTCTCGCGTCGCGTGTGCTGCAAAATAAATGTAGAAATCTGTTATAGAGGTCGACTGATTATGATTTTTCAACGCCAATACCGATTATTGGAGGACCAAAAAAAAGCCGATACCGATTAATCGGCCGATTTAAAAAAAAATGTATTTGTGATAATGACAATTACAACAATACTGAATGAACACTTATTTTAACTTCTTCAGGATAGGGGGCAGGATTTTCACTTTTGGATAAATAGCGTGCCCAATTTCAACTTCCTGCTACTCATCCCCAGAATATAAGATATGCATATTATTAGTAGATTTGGATAGAAAACACTCCACTGGATGTCACCACTTCCACTGGATGTCACCAGTCTTTAGAAAAGTCTTTAGAAATTGGTTGAGGTTATTCCTTTGTGTAATGAAGAAGTACGGTCATCTTGAATGAGTGTCATTTGAAGTGTACTTTTTGAGAGACGCATGACTTGAAAAGTAGCGTCAGTTTGTTGTCTTCCTGTATTGAACACAGAAAGTCCAGTCTTCAATTTGATCAATTTATTAACTTTTAAAAATACCTAAAGTTGTATTACAAAAGTAGTTTGAAATGTTTTGGCAAAGTTTACAGGTAACTTTTGAGATATTTTGTAGTGACTTTGCGTAAATTGGAAGCTGTGTTGTCCTGGATCAAACGCGCCAAATAAATTGACATTTTGGATATATATTGACAGAATTAATCTAACAAAAGGACCATTTGTGATATTATGGGACATATTGGAGTGCCAACAAAAGAAGCTCGTCAAAGGTAAGGCATGATTTATATTTTATTTCTGCCTTTTGTGTTGCGCCTGCAGGGTTGAAATATGCTACTCTTTGTTTACTGTTGTGCTATCATCAGATAATAGCATCTTATGCTTTCGCCAAAAAGCCTTTTTGAAATCTGACATGTTGGCTGGATTCACAACAAGTGTAGCTTTAATTTGGTATCTTACATGTGTGATTTAATGAAAGTTAGATTTTTATAGTATTTTTTATTTATTGGCCAAGTGGGACGCCACTGTCCCGCCTATCCCAGAGAGGTTTTAACATCAATTAAGCCTCAAATAAATAATGAAACATGTTCAATTTGGTTTAAATAATGCCAAAAACAAAGTGTTGGAGAAGAAAGTAAAAGTACAATATGTGCCATGTAAGAATGCTAACATTTAAGTTCCTTGCTCAGAACATGAGAACATATGAAAGTCTTCAATATTCCCAGATAAGAAGTTTTAGGTTGTAGTTATTATAGGACTATTTCTCTCTATACCATTTGTATTTCATTAACCTTTGTCTATTGGATGTTCTTATAGGCACTTTAGTATTGCCAGTGTAACAGTATAACTTCCGTCCCTCTCCTCGCTCCTCCCTGGGCTCGAACCAGGAACACATGACAACAGCGACCCTCAAAGCAGTGTTACCCATGCAGAGCAAGGGGAACAACCACTCCAAGTCTCAGAGTGAGTGACGTTTGAAACGCTATTAGCGTGCACCCCGCTAACTACCTAGCCATTTCACATGGGTTACACGAGCCTAATCTCGGGAGTTGATAGGCTTGAAGTCATAAACAGCGCAATGCTTGACACACAACGAAGAGCTTCTGGCAAAACACACAAAAGTGCTGTTTGAATGAATGCTTACGAGCCTGCTGCTGCCTACCACCGCTCAGTCAGACTGCTCTATCAAATCATAGACTTAATTATAACATAATAAACACACAGAAATACAAGCCTTATGTCATTAATATGGTCGAATCCAGAAACTATCATCTCGAAAACAAAACGTTTATTCTTTCAGTGAAATACGGAACAGTTCCGTATTTGATCTAAGGGGTGGCATCCATTAGTCTAAATATTCCTGTTACATTGCACAACCTTCAATGTTATGTCATAATTACGTAAAAATCTGGCCAATTAGGCAGCCCAAACTGTGGCATATACACTGACTCTGTGTGCAATGAACGCAATAGAAGTGACAATTTCACCTGGTTAATATTGCCTGCTAACCTGGATTTCTTTTAGCTAAATATGCAGGTTTAAAAATATATACTTCTGTGTATTGATTTTAAGAAAGGCATTGATGTTTATGCTTAGGTACACATTGGAGCAACGATACGCACAGCATCGATTATATGCAACGCAGGACACACTAGCTAAACTAGTAATATCATCAACCATGTGTAGTTAACTAGTGATTATGATTGATTGATTGTTTTTTATGAGAAGTTTCATACTTGCTAGCAACTTACCTTGGCTTACTGCATTCGCGTAACAGGCAGTCTCCTCATGGAGTGCAATGAGAGGCAGGTGGTTAGAGCGTTGGACTAGTTAACTGTAAGGTTGCAAGATTGAATCCCCCGAGCTGACAAGGTGAAAATCTGTCGTTCTGCCCCTGAACGAGGCAGTTAAACCACCGTTCCTAGGCCATCATTGAAAATAAGAATGTGTTAACTGACTTGCCTAGTTACATAAAGATTAAATAATAGGTGTAAAAAAAAAACGGAGGGAAAAAACGGCCAAGTCGGTGTCCAAAAATACAGATTTCCGATTGTTATGAAAACCTGAAATCGGCCCTAATTAATCTGCCATTCCGATTAATCTGTCGACCTCTACTATGTTATTCAATTATTGTACCCACACTGCTCGAAAGCGCCATTGCGCGTCTGCGTTGCCAAGGGCTAAAATAGTTCTATTTCTGACGCAGATCGCGCTGCAAGTTCTGCCTCCCCATCTGCTCATTGTTTTATAGAAGCAGGTACCTACGTGCCATCTCCTCATTGGTTATACCCACGTGGGTGACTGAAAGACGAATGAGGTCAGTTGCGGTAATACACCTAATTTATGAAAGTTGCGAATCGTAATATAATATCAAGAGAAGAAAAAGCCTGGAAGGAAGAGAGATGACTAGATACGATTTGGTTGACCGTTTTATGTGTGGATTAATTGGCGGAGTAGAGTACCTTGTGCATTTCAGGTAAAATAACTCAATGTTTATATCCCAGGACAAATTAGCTAGCAACAGCAAGCTAGCTAAATAGGAAAAATTTGCTAGTAAGTGCAAGCTAACTAGCTAAATTGCCATAAATGTTTAATGCTTTTCGACCAGTCCCCAAATTAATATAATTGGTTCAGAGTTTGTTTTGATACTTTAACCTGCGTGTCCTGATCGCGTTTGGTGTGGGGGGACAAAATACATTTATGCACGATGTAGCCGGTTTGGGTTCCGTGTAAGTTGACTGTGCTTTAACAGCTTGGAAAATTCAGAAGCTTCTGATAGGCTAATTGACATCATTTTTAAAATGTATTTTATTTATTTTATTTCACCTTTATTTAACCAGGTAGGCTAGTTGAGAACAAGTTCTCATTTGCAACTGCGACCTGGCCAAGATAAAGCATAGCAGTGTGAACAGACAACACAGAGTTACACATGGAGTAAACAATTAACAAGTCAATAACACAGTAGAAAAAAAAGGGGAGTCTATATACATTGTGTGCAAAAGGCATGAGGAGGTAGGCGAATAATTACAATTTTGCAGATTAATAACACTGGAGTGATAAATGATCAGATGGTCATGTACAGGTAGAGATATTGGTGTGCAAAAGAGCAGAAAAGTAAATAAATAAAAACAGTATGGGGATGAGGTAGGTGAAAAGGGTGGGCTATTTACCAATAGACTATGTACAGCTGCAGCGATCGGTTAACTGCTCAGACAGCAGATGTTTAAAGTTGGTGAGGGAGATAAAAGTATTTTTGCAATTCGTTCCAGTCACAGGCAGCAGAGAACTGGAACGAAAGGCGGCCAAATGAGGTGTTGGCTTTAGGGATGATCAGTGAGATACACCTGCTGGAGCGCGTGCTACGGATGGGTGTTGCCATCGTGACCAGTGAACTGAGATTTTTTATTTTTTATTTTTTTATTTCACCTTTATTTAACCAGGTAGGCTAGTTGAGAACAAGTTCTCATTTGCAACTGCGACCTGGCCAAGATAAAGCATAGCAGTGTGAGCATACAACAAAGAGTTACACATGGAGTAAACAATTAACAAGTCAATAACACAGTAGAAAACAAAGGGGGGGTCTATATACAATGTGTGCAAAAGGCATGAGGAGGTAGGCAAATAATTACAATTTTGCAGATTAACACTGTAGTGATAAAAGATCAGATGGTCATGTACAGGTAGAGATATTGGTGTGCAGAAGAGCAGAAAAGTAAATAAATAAAAACAGTATGGGGATGAGGTAGGTGAAAAGGGTGGGCTATTTACCAATAGACTATGTACAGCTGCAGCGATCGGTTAGCTGCTCAGATAGCTGATGTTTGAAGTTGGTGAGGGAGATAAAAGTCTCCAACTTCAGCGATTTTTGCAATTCGTTCCAGTCACAGGCAGCAGAGTACTGGAACGAAAGGCGGCCAAATGAGGTGTTGGCTTTAGGGATGATCAGTGAGATACACCTGCTGGAGCGCGTGCTACGGATGGGTGTTGCCATCGTGACCAGTGAGCTGAGATAAGGCGGAGCTTTACCTAGCATAGACTTGTAGATGACCTGGAGCCAGTGGGTCTGGCGACGAATATGTAGCGAGGGCCAGCCGACTAGAGCATACAAGTCGCAGTGGTGGGTGGTATAAGGTGCTTTAGTGACAAAACGGATGGCACTGTGATAGACTGCATCCAGTTTGCTGAGTAGAGTGTTGGAAGCCATTTTGTAGATGACATCGCCGAAGTCGAGGATCGGTAGGATAGTCAGTTTTACTAGGGTAAGCTTGGCGGCTTGAGTGAAGGAGGCTTTGTTGCGGAATAGAAAGCCGACTCTTGATTTGATTTTCGATTGGAGATGTTTGATATGAGTCTGGAAGGAGAGTTTGCAGTCTAGCCAGACACCTAGGTACTTATAGACGTCCACATATTCTAGGTCGGAACCATCCAGGGTGGTGATGCTAGTCGGGCATGCAGGTGCAGGCAGCGACCGGTTGAAAAGCATGCATTTGGTTTTACTAGCGTTTAAGAGCAGTTGGAGGCCACGGAAGGAGTGTTGTATGGCATTGAAGCTTGTTTGGAGGTTAGATAGCACAGTGTCCAAAGACGGGCCGAAAGTATATAGAATGGTGTCGTCTGCGTAGAGGTGGATCAGGGAATCGCCCAAAGCAAGAGCAACATCATTGATATACACAGAGAAAAGAGTCGGCCCGAGAATTGAACCCTGTGGCACCCCCATAGAGACTGCCAGAGGACCGGACAGCATGCCCTCCGATTTGACACACTGAACTCTGTCTGCAAAGTAATTGGTGAACCAGGCAAGGCAGTCATCCGAAAAACCGAGGCTACTGAGTCTGCCGATAAGAATATGGTGATTGACAGAGTCGAAAGCCTTGGCAAGGTCGATGAAGACGGCTGCACAGTACTGTCTTTTATCGATGGCGGTTATGATGTCGTTTAGTACCTTGAGTGTGGCTGAGGTGCACCCATGACCGGCTCGGAAACCAGATTGCACAGCGGAGAAGGTACGGTGGGATTCGAGATGGTCAGTGACCTGTTTGTTGACTTGGCTTTCGAAGACCTTAGATAGGCAGGGCAGGATGGATATAGGTCTGTAACAGTTTGGGTCCAGGGTGTCTCCCCCTTTGAAGAGGGGGATGACTGCGGCAGCTTTCCAATCCTTGGGGATCTCAGACGAGATGAAAGAGAGGTTGAACAGGCTGGTAATAGGGGTTGCGACAATGGTGGCAGATAGTTTCAGAAATAGAGGGTCCAGATTGTCAAGCCCAGCTGATTTGTACGGGTCCAGGTTTTGCAGCTCTTTCAGAACATCTGCTATCTGGATTTGGGTAAAGGAGAACCTGGAGAGGCTTGGGCGAGGAGCTGCGGGGGGGGCGGAGCTGTTGGCCGAGGTTGAAGTAGCCAGGCGGAAGGCATGGCCAGCCGTTGAGAAATGCTTATTGAAGTTGTCGATAATCATGGATTTATCAGTGGTGACCGTGTTACCTAGCCTCAGTGCAGTGGGCAGCTGGGAGGAGGTGCTCTTGTTCTCCATGGACTTCACAGTGTCCCAGAACTTTTTGGAGTTGGAGCTACAGGATGCAAACTTCTGCCTGAAGAAGCTGGCCTTAGCTTTCCTGACTGACTGCGTGTATTGGTTCCGGACTTCCCTGAACAGTTGCATATCACGGGGACTATTCGATGCTATTGCAGTCCGCCACAGGATGTTTTTGTGCTGGTCGAGGGCAGTCAGGTCTGGGGTGAACCAAGGGCTGTATCTGTTCTTAGTTCTGCATTTTTTGAACGGAGCATGCTTATCTAAAATGGTGAGGAAGTTACTTTTAAAGAATGACCAGGCATCCTCAACTGACGGGATGAGGTCAATGTCCTTCCAGGATACCCGGGCCAGGTCGATTAGAAAGGCCTGCTCACAGAAGTGTTTTAGGGAGCGTTTGACAGTGATGAGGGCTGGTCGTTTGACTGCGGCTCCGTAGAGGATACAGGCAATGAGGCAGTGATCGCTGAGATCCTGGTTGAAGACAGCGGAGGTGTATTTGGAGGGCCAGTTGGTCAGGATGACGTCTATGAGGGTGCCCTTGTTTACAGAGTTAGGGTTGTACCTGGTGGGTTCCTTGATGATTTGTGTGAGATTGAGGGCATCTAGCTTAGATTGTAGGACTGGCGGGGTGTTAAGCATATCCCAGTTTAGGTCACCTAGCAGAACAAACTCTGAAGCTAGATGGGGGGCGATCAATTCACAAATGGTGTCCAGGGCACAGCTGGGAGCTGAGGGGGGTCGGTAGCAGGCGGCAACCGTGAGAGACTTATTTCTGGAGAGAGTAATTTTCAAAATTAGTAGTTCGAACTGTTTGGGTATGGACCTGGAAAGTATGACATTACTTTGCAGGCTATCTCTGCAGTAAACTGCAACTCCTCCCCCTTTGGCAGTTCTATCTTGACGGAAGATGTTATAGTTGGGTATGGAAATCTCTGAATTTTTGGTGGCCTTCCTGAGCCAGGATTCAGACACAGCAAGGACATCAGGGTTAGCAGAGTGTGCTAAAGCAGTGAGTAAGACAAACTTAGGGAGGAGGCTTCTGATGTTGACATGCATGAAACCAAGGCTTTTTCGAACACAGAAGTCAACAAATGAGGGTGCCTGGGGACATGCAGGGCCTGGGTTTACCTCCACATCACCCGCGGAACAGAGAAGGAGTAGTATGAGGGTGCGGCTAAAGGCTATCAAAACTGGTCGCCTAGAGCGTTGGGGACAGAGAATAAGAGGAGCAGGTTTCTGGGCATGGTAGAATATATTCAGGGCATAATGCGCAGACAGGGGTATGGTGGGGTGCGGGTACAGCGGAGGTAAGCCCAGGCACTGGGTGATGATGAGAGAGGTTGTATCTCTGGACATGCTGGTAGTAATGGGTGAGGTCACCGCATGTGTGGGAGGTGGGACAAAGGAGTTATCAGGGGTATGAAGAGTGGAACTAGGGGCTCCATTGTGAACTAAAACAATGATAACTAACCTGAACAACAGTATACAAGGCATATTGACATTTGAGAGAGACATACAGCGAGGCATACAGTAATCACAGGTGTTGAATTGGGAAAGCTAGCTAAAACAGTAGGTGAGACAACAGCTAATCAGCTAGCACAACAACAGCAGGTAAAATGGCGTAGACTAGGCAACGGGGCCAACAGATAAAACAAACGAGCAGAATGGAGTACCGTGATTTATGGACAGTCCAGCGTGCATCAGCTATGTAGCCAAGAGATCAGTGTCCAGGGGGCAGCGGTGGATGGGGAAGGGAAGCTGGACTGGCGAGTGTTATCCAGGTTAAAAAAAACGAACAATGACTAAATAGCTTGTAGCTAGTTAGCTGGTTAGCTTCTGGAGGTTCTTGAGTGTGTTCTAAAAATAAATAGAAAATAATAGCGATTCCGTATCACATTGGGTGAGGCAGGTTTCCGGAAGGTATAAACAAATTAAAAGTCAAAAGAGATAGAAAGTAAATATGGGTCCGGTGGGCGTTTGGGACGCGGCGATTCAGGCGGTTAGCAGGCCTGGATAAGGCGGAGCTTTACCTAGCATGGACTTGTAGATGACCTGGAGCCAGTGGGTCTGGCGACGAATATGTAGCGAGGGCCAGCCGACTAGGGCATACAAGTCGCAGTGGTGGGTGGTATAAGGTGCTTTAGTGACAAAACGGATGGCACTGTGATAAACTGCATCCAGTTTGCTGAGTAGAGTGTTGGAAGCTATTTTGTAGATGACATCGCCGAAGTCGAGGATCGGTAGGATAGTCAGTTTTACTAGGGTAAGTTTGGCGGCGTGAGTGAAGGAGGCTTTGTTGCGGAATAGAAAGCCGATTCTTGATTTGATTTTCGATTGGAGATGTTTGATATGAGTCTGGAAGGAGAGTTTACAGTCTAGCCAGACACCTAGATACTTATAGATGTCCACATATTCAAGGTCGGAACCATCCAGGGTGGTGATGCTGGTCAGGCGTGCGGGTGCAGGCAGCGAACGGTTGAAAAGCATGCATTTGGTTTTACTAGCGTTTAAGAACAGTTGGAGGCCACGGAAGGAGTGTTGTATGGCATTGAAGCTCGTTTGGAGGTTAGATAGCACAGTGTCCAAGGACGGGCCGGAAGTATATAGAATGGTGTCGTCTGCGTAGAGGTGGATCAGGGAATCGCCCGCAGCAAGAGCAACATCATTGATATACACAGAGAAAAGAGTCGGCCCGAGGATTGAACCCTGTGGCACCCCCACAGAGACTGCCAGAGGACCGGACAGCATGCCCTCCGATTTGACACACTGAACTCTGTCTGCAAAGTAATTGGTGAACCAGGCAAGGCAGTCATCCGAAAAACCGAGTCCTGTGGATGTATTTCAAGGCCTACCTTCAAACACAGTGCCTCTTTGCTTGACATCATGGGAAAATCCAAATAAATCAGCCAAGACCTCAGAAAATAAAATTGTAGACCTCCACAAGCCTGGTTCATCCTTGGGATCAATTTCCAAACACTTGAAGGTACAACGTTCATCTGTACAAACAATTATACGCAAGTATAAACACCATGGGACCACGCAGCCATAATACCACTCAGGAAGGAGACGCGCTCTTTCGCCTAGAGATGAACGTACTTTGGTGCGAAAAGTGCAAATCAATCCCAGAACAGCAGCAAAGGATCTTGTGAAGATGCTGGAGGAAACAGGTACAAAAGTATCTATATCCACAGTACAACGAGTCCTATATCGACATAACCTGAAAGGCCGCTCAGCAAGGAAGAAGAGCCACTGCTCCAAAACCGACATTAAAAAAGCCAGACAACGCACATGGGGACAAAGACATTTTGGAGAAATGTCCTCTGGTCTAATGAAACAAAAATAGAACTGTTTGACCATAATGACCATCATTATGTTTGGAGGAAAAAGGGGGAGGCTTGCAAGCCGAAGAACACCATCCCAACCGTGAAGCACAGGGGTGGCCGCATCATGTTGTGGGGGTGCTTTGCTGCAAGAGAGACTGGTGCACTTCACTAAATAGATGACATCATGAGGCAGGAAAATTATGTGGATATATTGAAGCAACATCTTAAGACATCAGTCAGGAAGTTAAAGCTTGGTCACAAATGGGTCTTCCAAATGGACAATGACCCCAAGCATACTTCCAAAGTTGTGGCAAAATGGCTTAAGGACAACAAAGTCAAGGTATTGGAGTGGCCATCACAAAGCCCTGATCTCAATCCTATAGCACATTTGTGGGCAGAACTTTAAAAGCTTGTGCGAGCAAGGAGGCCTACAAACCTGACTCAGTTACACCAGCTCTGTCAGGAGGAATGGGCCAAAATTCACCCAACTTATTGTGGGAAGCTTGTGGAAGGCTACCCGAAACATTTGACCCAAGTTAAACCATTTAACATCTTATGGCTGGGGGAGCTATTTTCACATTCGGATGAAAAGCTTGCCCAGAGTAAACTGCCTGCTACTCAGGTACAGAAGCTACGATATGCATATTATTAGTAGATTTGGATAGAAAACACTGAAGTTTCTAAACCTGTTTGAATGATGTCTGTGAGTATAACAGAACTCATATGGCAGGCGAAAACCTGAGAAAAATTCAACCAGGAAGTGGGAAATCTGAGGTTTGTAGTTTCAAGTGATTGCCTATCCAATATACAGTGTCAAATTCGGTCCAATTGCATTTCCTACGTCTTCCACTAGATGTCAACAGTCTTTAGAACCTTGTTTCAGGCTTCTACTGTGGAGGGGGGCCGAATAAGAGCTGTTTGAACCAGGGGTCTGGCTGAAAGCCATTAGTTTAGTCACACGCGGGGCCGTGAGTACGAGCTCTGTTCCTTTTAATTTCTAAAGACAAAGGAATTGTCCGGTTGAAACATTACTGAAGATTTATGATAAAAACATCATAAAGATTGATTCTATACCTCGTTTTACATGTTTCTACGAACTGTAATAGAACTTTTTTGACTTTTCGTCTGGACTTAGTGCTCGCGCATTGTGCATTTGGATTACTGGACTAAACGCGTGAACATAAAGGAGGTATTTGGACATAAATGGACTTTATCGAACAAAACACATTTATTGTGGAACTGGGATTCCTGGGAGTTCATTCCGATGAAGATCAAAGGCAAGTGAATATTTATAATGCTATTTCTGACTTTTGTTGACTCCACAACATGGCGGGTATCTGTTTGGTAGCTGAGCGCTGTACTCAGATTATAGCATGGTGTGTTTTTGTCGCAAAGCTTTTTTGAAATCTGACACAGCGGTTGCATTAAGGAGAAGTATATCTTTAATTCTATGCATAACACTTGTATCTTTCATCAACGTTTATGATGAGTATTTCAGTAAATTGATGTGGCTCTCTGCAAAATCACCGGATGTTTTGGAGGCAAAACATTACTGAACATAATGTGCCAATGTAAACTGAGATTCTTGGATATAAATATGAACTTTATCGAACAAAACATACATGTATTGTGTAACATGAAGTCCTAAGAGTGCCATCTGATGAAGATCGTCAAAGGTTAGTGATTCATTTTCTCTCTTTCTGCTTTTTGTGACTCCTCTCTTCGACTGGAAAATGGCCATGTTTTTGTGACTAGGCGCTGACCTAACATAATTGCATGGTATGCTTTCGTCGTAAAGCCTTTTTGAAATCGGACACTGTGGTGGGATTAACAACAAGTTATTTTTCTTTAAAATGGTGTATAATACGTATATGTTTGAGGAATTTTAATTTAGATTTTTGTTGTTTGAATTTGGCGGCCTGCACTTTCACTGGCTGTTGTCAAATCGATCTCGTTAACGGGATTTCAGTCATAAGAAGTTTAAAGGCAATGCTACCAAATACCAATTGAGTGTATCTAAACTTCTGACCCACTGGGAATGTGATGAAAGAAATAAAAGCTGAAATAAACCACTACTATTATTCTGACATTTCACATTCTGAAAATAAAGTGGTGATCCTAACTGACCTAAGACAGGGAATTTTTACTAGGATTACATGTCAGGAATTGTGAAAACTGTGTTTAAATATATTTGGGAAGGGTGCATGTAAACTTCCGACTTCGAGTGTACATGTCTTCAGAGTTGTATTTATTCTAGGGATAAGACGGATTGCTTACCTCGTATTTGTTGGGAGCCACAAAGTTGAGATTTTCATCAGGATCGTACAGGATGGAGAAAGCCTGCTCCAACACCTCCTACACACAGAACAGAGAGCACATTTCATGTCCACAACTCTAATACGAACCGCATGCACAAGGATGTCTAGATATTCCATGGATGGACCCTGATGAAAAATAGTGCACTATGAAGGGAACAGGTTGCCATTTGGGACGCAATCCATAACCATTGAGATGAATAAGAGAAAGGGCTAGTAGTTAAATATAGTGGGGCAAAAAAGTATTTAGTTAGCCACCAATTGTGCAAGTTCTCCCACTTAAAAAGATGAGGCCTATAATTTTCATCATAGGTACACTTCAACTATGACAGACAAAATGAGAAAAAGAAATCCAGAAAATCACATTGTAGGATTTTTTATGAATTTATTTGCAAATTATGGTGGAAAATAAGTATTTGGTCACCTACAAACAAGCAAGATTTCTGGCTCTCACAGACCTGTAACAACTTCTTTAAGAGGCTCCTCTGTCCTCCACTCGTTACCTGTATTAATGGCACCTGTTTGAACTTGTTATCAGTATAAAAGACACCTGTCCACAACCTCAAACAGTAACACTCCACTATGGCCAAGACCAAAGAGCTGTCAAAGGACACCAGAAACAAAATTGTAGACCTGCACCAGACTGGGAAGACTGAATCTGCAATAGGTAAGCAGCTTGGTTTGAAGAAATCAACTGTGGGAGCAATTATTAGGAAATGGAAGACATACAAGACCACTGATAAGCTCCCTCGATCTGGGGCTCCACGCAAGATCTCACCTCGTGGGGTCAAAATGATCACAAGAACGGTGAGCAAAAATCCCAGAACCACACGAGGGGACCTAGTGAATGACCTGCAGAGAGCTGGTAACAAAGCCTACCATCAGGAACACACTACGCCGGCAGGGACTCAAATCCTGCAGTGCCAGACGTGTCCCCCTGCTTAAGCCAGTACATGTCCAGGCCCGTCTGAAGTTTGCTAGAGAGGATTTGGATGATCCAGAAGAAGATTGGGAGAATGTCATATGAAACCAAAATATAACTTTTTGGTAAAAACTCAACTCGTCGTGTTTGGAGGAAAAAGAATGCTGAGTTGCATCCAAAGAACACCATACCTACTGTGAAGCATGGGGGTGGAAACATCATGCTTTGGGGCTGTTTTTCTGCAAAGAGACCAGGACGACAGATCCGTGTAAAGGAAAGAATGAATGGGGCCATGTATCGTGAGATTTTGAGTGATAACCTCCTTCCATCAGCAAGGGCATTGAAGATGAAACGTGGCTGGGTCTTTCAGCATGACAATGATCCCAAACACTCCGTCCGGGCAACGAAGGAGTGGCTTCGTAAGAAGCATTTCAAGGTCCTGGAGTGGCCTAGCCAGTCTCCAGATCTCAACCCCATAGAACATCTTTGGAGGGAGTTGAAAGTCCGTGTTGCCCAGCAACAGCCCCAAAACATCACTGATGAGGAGATCTGCATGGAGGAATGGGCCAAAATACCAGCAACAGTGTGTGAAAACAATGTGAAGACTTACAGAAAACGTTTGACCTCTATCATTGCCAACAAAGGGTAAAAAGTATTGAGAAACTTTTGTTATTGACCAAATACTTATTTTCCACCATAATTTGCAAATAAATTCATAAAAATCTTACAATGTGATTTTCTGGATTTTTTTTCTCTCATTTTGTCTGTCATAGTTGAAGTGTACCTATGATAAATGACAGGCCTCTCATCTTTTTAAGTGGGAGAACTTGCACAATTGGTGGCTGACTAAATACTTTTTTGCCCCACTGTATCAGTCATACTAACAGGCATGCCCTCTGCTGGTAGGCTACAGTACCTTATTTTGTTTCAGTGCACTCTTTTCTTTCATGTGGGGACAGTCCTTCCCCGTCACCACTGACTTGATATCAGACACGGGGACTGCAGGGGAAGATTAGAAAGAGCAGGAAATTAAAAAGAGATGAAACAAGCATGTATCTAGGTCAGTTCCACGGATCTAGGCGTGATGTGGATCAGTCCGTTTTAAGACTTGGTTATTTGCCATCCATATCTGTGCAACATCAGCTCAGAGATAGACTGAGAACAACATGAAAAAAAACTACAACTGAAGCCTACAACAGACCTCAGAGCTGATGCCTTTCCATGTGATTTTGAGACTTCTCACCTGATGAGCTTTAAGATAGACAACCTCACACAAATCTCACTGTAAAGAGTCAGTGGGAGACAGAGGGTTGTAGCCAGAAGACTCACTCTTGTCGGTGAGCAGCTCAAAAGGCACTTCCCCCTGGGGAGACTCATCCAGATCTCCATAGTGCAGCACCTTGTGGTTCAGAGACAGGCGGCAGAACCAGAACTTCTCTGAGGACAAAACAAAGGACAACGTTAGGAATAAAGACAAAGGTAGTGATCAGTCTTATGAAGTAAATCAACAGTAAGAAAATATTTGTATTAAAACTCCAGGCAAATATTGACAAATTTGTTATTGTGCATGTGTGTAAGGTCCTCACCTTGTCTGCGGCGGTTGCCAAGCTTGCGGAAGCAGCTTCCCTCACACAGGCGGTTCAGTCGCTGTTGCTTAATCAGCTCCAGTATCTCTGGCTGGATCCTCTCACGCAGTTCACTGCAACACACACACACACAGTAGGTCTCATAGTATTGAACAGAAACCAAGACAAGACTGAGGCAAGGCAAAAAAAATAACATGAGGGGTTAAGAAGCCAAACACAGAGCCAGACTAATCTGATTGCCAAAGTCAAAGAGTTAACGTGGATGTGGGACTGACATGATGGGTGGTGACTGAAAGTCGTCCTGGCTCATCCTCTCTGACTGGCGCAGACGCAGGATCTCAGAGTAGCTGAGGCCTCGTAGTTTCCCTTTTAGCTGGTCCAGGGACGAGGGCTTCATAGCCAGAGTCCGGGTGATCTGCTCCCGAACCACCTGCATCACCTGGCCAACCAAGGGTTAGCAACACAATGGATTACCAACCACAGTCAACCACACAGAGCCAATGTCTACATCCACATTTCCACAAATTTCCAGTAGTGTGCACTTTAAAAGCATAGGATCGGTGTAAGCATTGGCTGGAGGGAGTTTCCACATTGTAAAATCCATACAAGAAAGTGTGCAAGTGCACACTTCCGGACAAGGGTGGAGAATTGTGACTCAGACTATGAGGTTCAGAGATTCTGCGATGGTCAAAGACCTCTAGGTGGTTGAACTCTGACCTTGTTGAAGTCCTCAGCCGTGGCCCTCATCTCCTTCCAGGTCTTGTTGAGCAGTTGGATGCAGACGCAGAAGAACTCCTCCCACGCCCGGTCGTGAGTAAAGAACATGGGGTGGTAGTCGTTGCAGCCCTCATTGGCTGGAGAGAGGGAACACACACACAATGGACGCTTATTATAACGTGGTTGTCATGAACAGAATGAGTCAGTTATCCTTCTGACGATACATGTACAATAGAACTCATGAGGTTGGCCATTCTGATTAGCTTGGAAAGCTCCAAACAGATTGAGGCTTGCTTGAATGCCATGACAGCCGTAAAGCCATCTGTGATGTGATGTGTTGAGTCCATGTATGAGAAGTGGGAGCATTGTACTCACGCAATTCTCCCACTTGAAGTATCTCACACAGCATTCGGGTGAGCTCGATGGCACAGCGTCCGAAGGGACACTCGTGTTTGTCCTCACGGCTGCTGTTCTCTAGAACAATCTGATGTGAGAAACACACACTATGGTCATACTTGGGAAAACTGAATTTTGACCATTTGAAATCTTTAATTACTTTTTCAGTTTTTTTCCCTCCAGAAAACCTTGTGGTACAGGCTGCGTCTCAAATGGCAAGCTATTCCCTACATATAGGTAAACAAAATAGTGCCCTATATTGGGAATAGGGTGCCAATTGTGAAGCACACAGACTCACCCTGATGTAGGTGTCCTGGTGCAGCTTGGCCAGGTAGAGCATGTTGTCCAGGGCCAGCATGCCTGGAGGGGTCTGAGTGAAGTCCATGGCAGGGTTCACATGGTTCTGGAGCGACAACCGACATGAGAGTCAATGAAAGACAGACCGTAACTCCTAACAACTCCTCTAGAGAGCAGCAGCTGTACCAACCCGAACAACACCTCTACAGAAGCAAACAATCCCTTGATGACCCCCAAACAGCCACTTTAATACATCCACACACACTCCAACTCAACACCTCTAGAGAGCTATACAGAAGAAAACAGCCCACTAGCTGGACTCACAGTGAAGCCCAGCATCTTGTAGTCCTTGGTGTACATGGCCTTTCTCTTCTCCGTGCCACTAGGGTCATTTTCCCCATCAAACGCAATCCTGCGCAGCTCAAAAATTATGTCCCTCTGGGCCTGGAGATGGATGAGGGCAGAACATAAAAACATCAAATCGGTATGAATAAGGCTAAAAGGGTTCAGCTTAAAGATTCAGGGAATCCAAAGAAAGAAAATACCGCTTCTGTTACTTTCTGGTCATTTTACCTGGTCACTGGGATCCATCTTGGTCATCATCCGTTCTTCCAAAAGGTTAAAGGTAAGCACCTGCAGCACGTACAGCTGGTGTGCCATCTCAGCTTTGATAGGTCGGTTGCCTCGGATAACATGCTGTGAAAGATGACATATATTAGGAGTTCTGGATCTGTACTGTTTAGAAAGCATCACGTTATTATGAAGGGCTGTTTAGAAAGCATCACATTATTATGAAGGGCTGCTTAGAAAGCATCACGTTATTATGAAGGGCTGTTTAGAAAGCATCACGTTATTATGAAGGGCTGTTTAGAAAGCATCACGTTATTATGAAGGGCTCTTTAGAAAGCATCACGTTATTATGAAGGGTTGTTTAGAAAGCATCACGTTATTATGAAGAGCTGTTTAGAAAGCATCATGTTATTATGAAGGTCTGTTTAGAAAGCATCATGTTACTATGAAGGGCTGTTTAGAAAGCATCATGTTACTATGAAGGGCTGTTTAGAAAGCATCATGTTACTATGAAGGGCTGTTTAGAAAGCATCATGTTACTATGAAGGGCTGTTTAGAAAGCATCATGTTACTATGAAGGGCTGTTTAGAAAGCATCATGTTACTATGAAGGGCTGTTTAGAAAGCATCATGTTACTATGAAGGGCTGTTTAGAAAGCATCATGTTATTATGAAGGGCTGTTTAGAAAGCATCATGTTACTATGAAGGGCTGTTTAGAAAGCATCATGTTACTATGAAGGGCTGTTTAGAAAGCATCATGTTATTATGAAGGGCTGTTTAGAAAGCATCACGTTACTATGAAGGGCTGTTTAGAAAGCATCACGTTACTATGAAGGGCTGTTTAGAAAGCATCACGTTACTATGAAGGGCTGTTTAGAAAGCATCACGTTATTATGAAGGGTTGTTTAGAAAGCATCACGTTATTATGAAGGGTTGTTTAGAAAGCATCACGTTATTATGAAGGGCTGTTTAGAAAGCATCACGTTACTATGAAGGGCTGTTTAGAAAGCATCATGTTACTATGAAGGGCTGTTTAGAAAGCATCATGTTACTATGAAGGGCTGTTTAGAAAGCATCACGTTATTATGAAGGGCTGTTTAGAAAGCATCACGTTACTATGAAGGGCTGTTTAGAAAGCATCATGTTATTATGAAGGGCTGTTTAGAAAGCATCACGTTACTATGAAGGGCTGTTTAGAAAGCATCACGTTATTATGAAGGGCTGTTTAGAAAGCATCATGTTATTATGAAGGGCTGTTTAGAAAGCATCATGTTATTATGAAGGGCTGTTTAGAAAGCATCATGTTACTACGAAGGGCTGTTTAGAAAGCATCATGTTACTATGAAGGGCTGTTTAGAAAGCATCATGTTACTATGAAGGGCTGTTTAGAAAGCATCATGTTACTATGAAGGGCTGTTTAGAAAGCATCATGTTATTATGAAGGGCTGTTTAGAAAGCATCATGTTACTATGAAGGGCTGTTTAGAAAGCATCATGTTATTATGAAGGACTGTTTAGAAAGCATCATGTTACTATGAAGGGCTGTTTAGAAAGCATCATGTTACTATGAAGGGCTGTTTAGAAAGCATCATGTTACTATGAAGGGCTGTTTAGAAAGCATCATGTTACTATGAAGGGCTGTTTAGAAAGCATCATGTTACTATGAAGGGCTGTTTAGAAAGCATCATGTTACTATGAAGGGCTGTTTAGAAAGCATCATGTTACTATAAAGGGCTGTTTAGAAAGCATCACGTTACTATGAAGGGCTGTTTAGAAAGCATCATGTTACTATGAAGGGCTGTTTAGAAAGCATCATGTTACTATGAAGGGCTGTTTAGAAAGCATCATGTTACTATGAAGGGCTGTTTAGAAAGCATCACGTTACTATGAAGGGCTGTTTAGAAAGCATCACGTTACTATGAAGGGCTGTTTAGAAAGCATCATGTTACTATGAAGGGCTGTTTAGAAAGCATCATGTTACTATGAAGGGCTGTTTAGAAAGCATCATGTTACTATGAAGGGCTGTTTAGAAAGCATCATGTTACTATAAAGGGCTGTTTAGAAAGCATCATGTTATTATGAAGGGCTGTTTGGTTGTGGCTCTGGTTTGTACCATCCAAGACAAGTACACTCAGGCTTTCCCTGAAACTCACATTGAGGATGATGGATCGTAGGTGTTTCTGTGCCAGGGTGCTCGCCATCTCCTGAGAGGAAGATAGATGGACAAATACAGTGAGACTCAAAAGCGAGGCCTGGTATGGAAATAGTTGGCCAATAAGCTTACTACCAGACAGCAATATCAAAAAGATAATTTGAGAAAAAGCTTACAGCCATTTCACACAACCCTGAAAGGAGTCCATAACTGTTACAATTCTGTTTTTTGGGTGGTGTCACATCATCAGAAACCCTTACAGCAGTGAAACATGTCTAAGTGCAGAATGCAGCTGATACAACTAGGGGGACCCTTTGGATAAGAAAGAGGGGGGCTTGAGGGGATGGAGTGAAGGATTGTGGAATGATGTGTACTCACTGTGAGCCGCTGGTCCAGGGGGTTAGTATGCTCCTCCTTAGGGGGGGGGGGGGGGGGGGGGAGGAGGGGTGCAGGTGTGACGGCAATGGAAACAAAGAGTGCACACTTATAGGCACACATCACAAGACACAGCATGGTACAGTACACCTTGGTAGTGAGGAACAGCACATCACAGCACAATATGGCATGGCAATGCACAACAGTATGTGACACAACTAGAGGTCGACCGATTAAATCGGAATGGCCAATTAATTAGGGCCGATTTGAAGTTTTCATAACAATCAGTAAATCGGCATTTTTGGTCACCGATCATGGCCGATTACATTGCACTCCACGAGGAGACTGCGTGGCAGGCTGACTACCTGTTATGCCAGTGCAGCAAGGAGCCAAGGTAAGGTGCTAGCTAGCATTAAACGTATCTTATAAAAAACAATCTTAACATAAATCACTAGTTAACTACACATGGTTGATGATATTACTAGTTTATCTAGCTTGTCCTGTGTTGCATATAATCGATGCAGTGCCTGTTAATTTATCATTGAATCATAGCCTACTTCGCCAAACGGGTGATTTAACAAGCACATTCGCGAAAAAAGGACTGTCGTTGCACCAATGTGTACCTAACCATAAACATCAACGCCTTTCTTAAAATCAATACACAAGTATATATTTTTAAACCTGCATATTTAGTTAATATTGCCTGCTAACATTAATTTCTTTTAACAAGGGAAATTGTGTCACTTCTCTTGAATTCTGTGCAACAGAGTCAGGCTATATGCAGCAGTTTGGACCGCCTGGCTCGTTGAACTGTATGAAGACTATTTGTTCCTAACAAAGACAGCCAACTTCGCTAAACGGGAGATGATTTAACAAAAGCGCATTTGCGAAAAAAGCACAATCGTTGCACAGATGTACCTAACCATAAACATCAATGCCTTTCTTAAAATCAATACACAGAAGTATATATTTTTTTAAACCTGCATATTTAGTTCAAACTTCTTTGGGGTACCCCCCCTTCTTCTCAATTTCCACCCAAAGACATACCCTAATCTAACTGCCTGTAGCTCAGGCCCAGAGGCAAGGATATGCATATTCTTGATATCATTTGAAAGGAAACACTCTGAATTTTGTGGAAATGTGAATTGAATGTAGAAGAATATAACACAGTAGATCTGGTAGAATAAACTACAAGGAAATAAATACGTTTTCTGTTTTTTATTGTTGCTGCATCATCTTTCAAATGGCCAAGAACAGCCAAACATACAGATAGGATGCTGTGGATGGTTTGAATGAAGAACATAAGATGGAAACAATAGCTGAGCAAAGTTTTAGACAGATAACTTCAAAAATGAGCAACCTACATGGCATTGAGCATGAAGTCACCCAGGTGTCCCACACAAATGTACCCAAATGTACCCAAGTGGCCGAATTGGTACAGTGATACATTTTGAAGGAAAGAACTATATACAAAATACATAAATGCTATTCTAACACGCCCCCCAAAAATTAATATATATATGAAAAAAAATGAAAAATAAAACAAATAAATAACAAGGGTAACTATTTACACATTTTCTATTTACAATATTGTGAAGACCCTCAGTCCTCTACACAATATTGTGCTGCTGGTGCCATGGCCTATAGCCGTCTCTTTCGGCTGTAAATCACAGGCTTACTGAACAGGTGGTGCAGGTGATGGGGCATTTCCTGTGACAAAGGGCACAACGACATCTCCCTACTGTGCCATTTTTGCCCTGAGGCACATTCATGCCTGCAGAGATGAATCTGGGCAGGTGAACACCACTGGTTGGAGCAGAAGGTGCTGCAGTGGACTTGCTGTAGCTAGCATGCTCCTGGATGAGCAGCTCCCTGAAGGCTAGCTGTGAGATAGGGGGCTGTCCAGACTTGTATACCTAGACTTTGAATGAGCTTTTCCTGATTTATTCGCCATAATTTAAATATATAAACTTGTTGAAAATGCTATTGAATATGTACTGCTATGCGTTACACTCGTGGCTCCATCAAGTAGGATTTGCAATGGCGAATTAACCTCTTTTACGCCAGAGTTTACGACAAAGGCTGGTCTTCGAACGTATAACCATTACATATTGCCGTTTACCTCAGCTCATTGGCTATCTTCCAAGCTAGATTTCAAGATGATCAGTGGTCATTGGGCTAAAATACAGTCAATCAACCATAGCCCGGTCCTACCATTGGTGCGCAATGAGGTAATTGATTGGTGTCTTCAAAATCGGTTTGTTTCGGTCAATACATCCCGGGAAAAGAACCATCATGTATGGTTGTGTTAGTAACAACCAGAGGATTGCAATGAAACCAACCATGACTGGATAAACGTTTGTTTATTGTGTGTAATTACCACGAAAGCTTTGTCCAAAGTTGAATGAGACGGAAATCACGACGCAACCGGTTTACAAATGTTTTGTGTTAGGCTATAAAAATTGATTTTATCAAACAAAATGAACATTCACTGTGTAGTTAGGACACTTGGCAATTCCACCAGAAGAAGATCTTCAATGGTAAGTGATTCATTTTATTGTTATTTCTGACTTTTGTGACGCTAATGCTTGGTTGGAAAATGCTAGTAATACTGTGTGGGGGGCACCGTCCTCAGAAAATCGCATGTTTGCTTTTGCAGTAAAGCCTTTTTGAAATCTGACACAGCGGCTGGATTAATACGACGTTCATATTTTAAATGATGTAAGATACATGTATTTACAAGAATGTTTAATACAACGAATGATGTATTTAAAATGTTAGCTCTCTGCAGTTTCACCGGATGTTGGCCTGGTGGGACGTTCATTCAAACAGCACTTTCGTGTGTTTGCCAGCAGCTCTTCCCTGTGCTTCAAGCATTGAGCTGTTTATGACTTCAAGCCTATCAACTCCCGAGATTAGACTGGTGTAACCGATGTGAAATGGCTAGCTAGTTAGAGGGGTGCGCGCTAATAGCGTTTCAATCGGTGACATAACTTGCTCTGAGACCTTGAAGTAGTTGTTCCCCTTGCCCTGCAAGGGCCGCGGCTTTTGTGGAGCGATGGGTAATGATGCTTCGAGGGTGGCTGTTGTCGATGTGTCCTGGTTCAAGCCCAGGTAGGGGGGAGGAGAGGGACGGAAGCTATACTGTTACACTGGCAATACTAAAGTGCCTATAAGAACATCCAATAGTCAAAGATATAGGAAATACAAATAGTATAGAGAGAAATAGTCCTATAATTTCTATATAATAACTACAACCTAAAACCTCTTACCTGGGAATATTGAAGACTCATGTTGACCATGTTAACCAAGCTGGAACCACCAGCTTTCATATGTTCTCATGTTCTGAGCAAGGAGCTTAAACGATAGCTTTTTTTTTACATGGCACATATTGCACTTTTACTTTTGTTTTTGCATTATTTAAACCAAATTGAACATGTTTCATTATTTATTTGAGGCTAAATTGATTTTATTGATGTATTATATTAAGTTAAAATAAAAGTGTTCATTCAGTATTGTTATAATTGTCATTATTACAAATAGATACATTAAAAAATATATATAAAAAATAAAATCTGCCTTTTTTGGTCCTCCAATAATCGGTATCAGCGTTGGAAAATCATAGTCGGTCGACCTCTAGACACAACAGCGTAGTATGGCACAGCACTGAATGAGATGTACAACAATGCAGTGTTGTGTGGCAATGCATGCACAGCAGAGCACAGTACAGCATAGCATGGAGTCTAGAGCCGAAGGACAGCTCAGACTGACCTGCTCCTCTGGTTGTATGAATAGTATGCATGTAGGTTGGATGTCAAATTTAATCTTTGCACTTCAAAATATGATATCTGCACTTCATTACTTTTGTAAAATAAATATATTACACTGAACAAAAATAAAAACGCAACAATTACAAAGATTGTACTGACTTACAGTTCATGTAAGGAAATCAGTCAGTTGAAATAAATGTATTAGGCCCTAATCTATGGATTTCATGACTGGGAATACAGATATGCATCTGTTGGTCACAGATACACTACATGGCCAAAAGTATGTGGACACCTGATCGTCAAACATCTCTTCCCAAAATAATGGCTATTAATATGGAGTGAGTTCCTTCCTTGCTGTTATAACAGCCTACACTCTTCTGGGAAGGCTTTCAACTAGATGTTGGAACATTGCTGTGGGGACTTGCTTCCATTCAGCCACAAGAGCATTCGTGAGGTCGGGCTGTGATGTTGGGCGATTAGTTCTGGCTCGCAGTCGGTGTTCCAATTCATCCCAAAGGTCTTTGATAGGGTTAAGGTCAGGGCTCTATGCAGGCCAGGGCATAGTCATGCTAAAACAGGAAAGTGCCTTCCCCAATCTGTTGCCACAAAGTTGGAAGAACAGAATCGTGTGGAATGTCATTGAACACTGTAGCGTTAAGATTTTCCTTGACTGGAACTAAGGGGCCTAGCCCGAATCATGAAAAACAGCCCCAGACCATTAATCCTCCTCGACCAAACATTACAGTTGGCACTATGCATTGGGGCAGGTAGCGTTCTCCTGGCATCCGCCAAACCCAGATGCGTCAGATGGTGAAGCCCGATTCAATACTCTAGAAAATGCACCTCCACTGCTCCAGAGTCCAATAGCGGTGAGATTTACACCACTCCAGGCGAAGCTTGGCTTTACGCATGGTGATCTTAGGTTTGTGTGTGGCTGCTCGGCCATGAAAACCCATTTCATGAAGCTTCCGACAAACAGTTCTTGTGCTGACGTTGCTTCCAGAGGCAGTTTGGAACTCCCGCTTAAGCACTCGTTGATCCTGTTCTGTGAGCTTGTCTGGCCTACCACTTCGTGGCTGAGCCGTTGTTGCTCCTAGATGTTCAGCATCATTATGCTGAAACATGAGGTGATGGCGGTGGATGAATGGCATGAGAATGGGTCTCAGGATCTCGTCACGGTATCTCTGTGCATTCAAATTGCCATTAATAAAAAGTAATTGTGTTCGTTGTCCATAGTTTATACCTGCCTATGCCATAACCCAAACGCCACCATGGGGCATTGACGTTGACATCAGCAAACCACTCGCCCACACCATATATGTTGTCTGCCATCTGCCCGGTACAGTTGAAACCGGGATTCACCTGTGAAGGGCACACTTTTCTAGCGTGCCAGTGGCCATCGAAGGTTAGCATTTGCCAAGACCCTGGTGAGGACGACGAGTAAGCAGATGAGCTTCCCTGAGACGGTTTCTGACTGTTTATGCAGAAATTATTAGCCTTGTATTGTCCCCAGCACAAGGTGCATCTGTGTAATGATTATGCTGTTTAATCATCTTCTTGATATGCCACAACTGTCAGGTGGATCGATTATTTTGGCAAAGGAGAAATGCTCACTAACAGGGACCAACATTTTACATATTGTATTTATATTTTTGTTCAGTGTATTTCAATAAAGTTCTGAGTCTGACAATTACTTTTTTTACACTTTGATTTCCAAATTTCACATCAAATTTAAAATAGCTTGCCTCTTTTAAATTGCACGATGTCAAATTTGGAAATCAAAATGTTTTATCTTTTTCCCATGCATCTACCAGACAGGAGTATAGTACACAAACTCTTGTATGCACATCTGTCTCACACATACTGCCTGTCGGTCTGGCAGTTTTACTCTGTTTCTCAGAGTAGAGTGGTTTCTTGACAGTTTACTTTATGATGTATAACATTTTACATTTGAGTAATTTAGCAGACGCTCTTATCTAGAGCGACTTACAGTTAAGATCTTAAAATAGCTAGGTGGGGGGTGCTGTAGGATTATTTAAGATACTCCTCAAAGAGCTAGGGGTTTCAGATGTTTTTGGAAGATGGCAGTGACTTGGTTGTCCTAGCTTCAGGGGGAAGCTGGTTCTACCATTGGGGTGCCAGGACAGAGAAGAGCTTAGACTGGGTTGAGCGGGAGCTGCCCTCCCATAGAGGTGGGAGGGCCAAGAGACCAGAGGTGGCAGAACACCACCTTTCATATTGTGTGTGCACATTTCAAGGTAAAGACTTTCTTCAATAAGGAAAATAGATGGACTGACTAAGGTGAAAATAGGTGGAATAACTAAGCATAGAGAGCAGAGCACAGAATGACCAGAGGTCATTAAACTTGGTGACAGTGGGGTTGGCCTATATGACATGGGTTATTTATTACTGACCATGATATGTGTGAGTGACCATGAAGTGTGATGTAACAGTGAGATATGTATTACATTACCCTGATGTGTGTGCTAATGGCTGTACCATATATGAGACCCATGTTATGACTTTCTAACCCTTATAGGTGCTATGCATGTAAGAGTGACGATGGTTGAATGTAAATATGTTGCAGAGGACCAGTTCAGTGGGGGATATGTACTAGTGACTAAAATATATGAAAACTAGGTTAAGACATTGTCTAACCTTTATAGGTGGTATTCATGTATGAGTGATCGTAGTTAAGTATAAATATTTTGTAAGAGGACCCTTCCGGTGTGCTGGTGAGCAGGTACTGTACTGACCTGCCGCCTGTCCTCCGGTGCCTTGAGGAAGAGGGCGTTGATGAGTGCGATGGCGTATGTCTGGATCTCCTGATTGGACCTAAAAGTCACATCAGACACAGCAACACCAGTTAGAAGCATCTGGTTCTAGGAATTCTCACATGGGCACAAAAACATTAAGTTGCCACTGGTTAAGTGTATAAGTACAGTACTCAGTATTAGTCTGGGGTTCTACACTTCTAAGCTTAGTCATAATTACAAGGAGGCAGAGCAAGGCAAGGCTTGTCATCTACGCTCTATTGCACTGACGTTAGTTAGTTACGCCACTACATTTCTACACACTAACTCAGGCTACATCCCCCACACAGCTGTATGTGGGAGGCCCCAGTGCGTGTGTGTGTGCTCACACTTGCAGGTGCCCGATGAGCTGTCCAACGGTGATCTCCTGCGCCACCCGGTGGTAGAGGCTGTGGCTGTTGAGGACCATGCTTTCCAGGATGGCTAATGAGCGCTGCAGGATGGATACATCTACCATTGGCTGGTTCACGTAGCTCGCAATCTGACCAGACAGGAGGGGAAAATACTCCATTAAAATAGACACCTAATTCTAGAGGCTTGTTGATTACAGCTAGGTTTATGAGGTAGTTTTGAAAGCTGATTTACTAAGGTTTGAGATTAAGACTACATACCCCAACCAGAAACCATGGATTACAGACAGCATCCGCACTGAGCTAAAGGCTAGAGCTGCCGCGTTCAAGGAATGGGATTCTAACCCGGAAGCTTATAAGAAATCCCGCTATGCCCTCCGACAAACCATCAAACAGGCAAAGCGTCAATACAGGACTAAGATCGAGTCGTACTACACCGGCTCTGATGCTCGTCGGATGTGGCAGGGCCTGCAAACCATTACAGACTACAAAGGGAAGCACAGCCGAGAGCTGCCCAGTGACACGAGCCTACCGGACAAACTCAACTACTTCTATGCTCGCTTCGAAGCAAATAACACTGAAACATGCATGAGAGCACCAGATGTACCAAAAGACTGTGTGATCACGCTCTCCGCAGCTGATGTGAGTAAGACCTTTAGACAGGTCAACATTCACAAGGCTGCAGGGCCAGACGGATTACCAGGACGTGTACTGCGAGCATGCGCTGACCAACTAGCAAGTGTCTTCACTGACATTTTCAACCTCTCCCTGTCCGAGTCTGTAATACCAACATGTTTTAAGATTGTGCTCAAGGACACTAAGGTAACCTGCCTAAATGACTACTGACCCGTAGCACTCACGTCTGTAGCCATGAAGTGCTTTGAAAGGCTGGTCATGGCTCACATCAACACCATCATCCCAGAAAGCCTAGACCCACTCCAATTTGCATACCTCCCCAACAGATCCACAGATGACGCAGTCTCTATTGCACTCCACACTGACCTTTCCCACCTGGACAAAAGGAACACCTATGTGAGAATGCTGTTCATTGACTCCAGCTCAGCGTTCAACCCCATAGTGTCCTCAAAGCTCATCAATAAGCTAAGGACCCTGGGACTAAACACCTACCTCTGCAACTGGATCCTGGAATTCCTGACTGGCCGCCCCCAGGTTGTAAGAGTAGGTAACAACACATCCGCCACGCTGATCCACAACACAGGGGCTCCTCAGGGGTGCGTGCTCAGTCCCCTCCTGTACTCCCTGTTCGCTCATGACTGCACGGCCAGGCACGACTCCAACACCATCATTAAAATTGCCGATAATACAACAGTGGTAGGCCTGATCACCAACAACGAGACGGCCTATAGGAAGGAGGTCAGAGACCTGGTCAGGTGGCGCCAGGACAACAACCTCTCCCTCAACGTGATCAAGATAAAGGAGTTGATTGTGGACTACAGGAAAAAGAGGACAGAGCACGGCCCCATTCTCATTGACGGGGCTGCAGTGGAGCAGGTTGAGAGCTTCAAGTTCCTTGGTGTCCACATCACCAACAAACTAACATGTTCCAAGCACACCATGACAGTCATGAAGCGGGCACGTCAAAACCTATTCCCCCTCAGGAGACTGAAAAGGTTTGGCATGGGTCCTTAGATCCTCAAAAGGTTCTAAAGCTGCACCATCGAGAGCATCCTGACTAGTTGCATCCCTGCCTGGTATGACAACTGCTCGGCCTCCGACCGCAAGGCACTACAGAGGGTTGTGCGTATGGCCCAGTACATCACTGGGGCCAAGCTTCCTGCCATCCAAGACCTCTATACCAGGCGGTGTCAGAGGAAGGCCCTACAAATTGTCAAAGACTCCAGCCACCCTAGTCATAGACTGTTCTCGCTGCAAGCGGTACCGGAGCACCAAGTCTTGGTCCAAGAGGCTTCTAAAACAGCTTCTACCCCCAAGCCATAGGACTCCTGAACATCTAGTCAAATGGCTACCCAGACTATTCACATTGCCTGCCTGCCCGCCCCACCACTGCCACTTTGTTGTAATCTATGCATAGTAACTTTAATTAACTCCTACCTACATGTACATACTACATCAACTAACCGGTGCCCCCGCACATTGACTCTGTACCGGCACCCCCCTGAATATACAGTGGGGAGAGAGGCCTGTAATTGTCATCATAGGTACACTTCAACTATGACAGACAAAATTAGGAAAAAAAATCCAGAAAATCACATTGTAGTAAATAAGTATTTGGTCAATAACAAAAGTTTATCTCAATACTTTATATACCCTTTGTTGGCAATGACAGAGGTCAAACATTTTCTGTAAGTCTTCACAAGGTTTTCACACACTGTTGCTGGTATTTTGGCCCATTCCTCCATGCAGATCTCCTCTAGAGCAGTGATGTTTTGGGGCTGTTGCTGGGCAACACGGACTTTCAACTCCCTCCAAAGATGTTCTATGGGGTTGAGATCTGGAGACTGGCTAGGCCACTCCAGGACCTTGAAATGCTTCTTACGAAGCCACTCCTTCGTTGCCCGGGCGGTGTGCTTGGGATCATTGTCATGCTGAAAGACCCAGCCACGTTTCATCTTCAATACCCTTGCTGATGGAAGGAGGTTTTCACTCAAAATCTCACGATACATGGCCCCATTCATTCTTTCCTTTACACGGATAAGTCGTCCTGGTCCCTTTGCAGAAAAACAGCCCCAAAGCATGATATTTCCACCCCCATGCTTCACAGTAGGTATGGTGTTCTTTGGATGCAACTCAGCATTCTTTGTCCTCCAAACACGACGAGTTGAGTTTTTACCAAAAAGTCCCAATCTTCCTCTGGATCATCCAAATGCTCTCTAGCAAACTTCAGTCGGGCCTGGACATGTACTGGCTTAAGCAGGGGTACACGTCTGGCACTGCAGGATTTGAGTCCCTGGCGGCGTAGTGTGTTACTGATGGTAGGCTTTGTTACTTTGGTCCCTGCTCTCTGCAGGTCATTCACTAGGTCCCCCCGTGTGGTTCTGGGATTTTTGCTCACCGTTCTTGTGATCATTTTGACCCCACGGGGTGGGATCTTGCGTGGAGCCCCAGATCGAGGGAGATTATCAGTGGTCTTGTATGTCTTCCATTTCCTAATAATTGCTCCCACAGTTGATTTCTTCAAACCAAGCTGCTTACCTATTGCAGATTCAGTCTTCCCAGCCTGGTGCAGGTCTACAATTTTGTTTCTGGTGTCCTTTGACAGCTCTTTGGTCTTGGCCATAGTGGAGTGTTACTGTTTGAGGTTGTGGACAGGTGTCTTTTATACTGATAACAAGTTCAAACAGGTGCCATTAATACAGGTAACGAGTGGAGGACAGAGGAGCCTCTTAAAGAAGAAGTTACAGGTCTGTGAGAGCCAGAAATCTTGCTTGTTTGTAGGTGACCAAATACTTATTTTCCACCATAATTTGCAAATACATTCATTTTTTAAAAATCATACAATGTGCATTTTCTGGATTTTTTTCCCCCATTTTGTCTGTCGTAGTTGAAGTGTACCTATGATAAATTATAGGCCTCATCTTTTCTAAGTGGGAGAACTTGCACAATTGGTGGCTGACTAAATACTTCTTTGCCCCACTGTATTTTTTTTTTTTTACTGCTCCCCTTTAATGACTTGTTACTTTGATCTCTTATTCTTATCCATATTTTTTGAAACTGCACTGTCGGTTAGGTGCTCGTAAGTAAGCATTTCACTGTAAGGTCTACACCTGTTGTATTCGGCACATGTGACTAATACATTTAGATTTTAAACATGTCTGTCAAATGACATACAGTTGGCAAAAAAACTATCCATACATACTAACGCTAACCCTTGTACAGTGCTTGTTGTTGTGCAGCACATCATAGGACTTCATCAGGGAGAAAACCATTCACAGAAGATACAGCTGAAAGAGCTCCAAATAACATGGGGGGGTTGCTAGGTAACAGCAACCAACTCAGTTCTGGCAGCCAATGAGGGGTTGAATGTCAAGTAATTAAAGAAAAGAGAGAAAAAATAAATAAGGGGAGGACTTTGAAATAGGCCTCAAACTACTGAAACTACCAAAACTAATCTACAGAAGAAAGTTCCACATATAAAAGTTTCATCAAACTAGAAATACATTACACATTTTTTCCAGTGCAGACAGTGTAGGAATCTAACAGCTGGGCTTCCTTATATGCCAAGTTTTACGAAGAGTGTTGTGTTTTGTGGAAGTAAGGAGGCGAGTTCTAACCTGTTTGATGAAGGACAGAGAGATAAGGTCCCAGGACACAATGCCATGGTCCATCAGCTCCAGGAAGGCTGTGAGAGTGAAGGCCAGCATCTCCCCAAAGCTGAGGAGAGAGCAGACTAGAGTCAGAGGACAACACTATATACACACTGAGTAAAATTTTTTAAATAGGGCCATATTCACCAACAAAGTCCTATGACAACTCTTCCTATGCGCCACCACCAAATACAGCCACAAACAGCATGCTATCAGTATGGCCCATAAGTGTTAACCCACAGTAACCATCTCCAGAGAGGCTCCGAAGACGTGGATGTAGATTATGGCAGCCCACCACACCTCTCTGATTCTCAGGGGTTGGGTTAAATGAGGAAGACACATTTCAGTTGAATGCATTCAGTTGTACAACTGACTAGGTATATTTCTAGTAGCCAGTAGAAGTACCTTTAGACCAGGGGTCTCAATCTAAATCTGCCCTGGAGGCACATTAAAAAAATGGGCTTGTGGGCTGACTCTGGCCTGAGCGACACCAGTTTGAAACCCCCGCTTTAGACAACAGACCCATGGATTGTCTGTCTGTATGAGACTCACTGGGTGCCACTCTCCACCAGGCGCGCCAGGGTTCCAATGCCCTCCATGCTGATGAACTCAGTGGCGAAGGTGGGGTCAGCTGACAGCTTGGCCAGCTCCTTCAGGGCCTCCAGGCGGGCGTCTATGCCGTGGGACTGGATCCTGTCCAGGAGCTGCCGCGCTGCACGGGCCTATTGGGGGGGGGGGGGGGGGGGGGGGGTCAGGTATGCCGTTATATTTAATGTTTTTACCCGGTTTACCTCTGACTACATTAGCTTGATATATGCAGGCAGCAACCATTGCTGAGAAATCTATAACGTAGCAATAGGGTTTATCTAATGCAGCAACCATTATTGTGAACTGTAAAGCCGTCATTATATAGAATGAGTCAAATATAATTTATTTGGGGGGGGATTAAATAACTGCATGTACAAGAAGAGAGTGTCTCACAGGAGATATGGCTAATCGAAGGATGGTTCCATTCTTGATTTCACTACGGCTCTGGAAAGAAAGAAAATGGTGAACATTGCTACTACCACAGCACTTCTCTAGAGTCATTGGTAATATCACATAGAAATAGTAACATACTAAGGAACCATGTAGTGTATTGTGAAGAATTGTAAACAGCACTTTATTCTGCCATGGCGCTGAGGCTCACCTGCTCAGTAATGTAGAGCTGAGGACCGTCAGCATAACGCAGGGCAAACTGTTCCGAGCCAGACAGAGACCAGCTGTGGACACACACACGCACAAAATCTATTGTAAAGTAGGTGACCGAATTCACCAATTTTCCACTTAATACCAGAGCGCACTGACCTCCCTAAACATGAGGCAGACAGAAGCTAAACCCATACATTTCTCAATAAGACCTATTACTATAATGACGTGCGTTTTTTCCACCCTACAGAAAATACATACCATGTGCATAAGGTTAACAAAAGTGATTATCGGAGCCTCCAGCATTTCTATTTGCCAGAAGATCAGATGGAGAACATTGTACAAGGAGATATTCAGTGGGCGTTAAGTGTTAGAAAAACATCTAATGCATTCAGATGTGAGAGGGAGGAAGCAGAGAAGAGAGAGCGAGAAAGGAGAAGTAGGGAGTTAGCAAAAGTCTCAGTATTCATGATGGACAGACAAGGTAGATAAGGAGACAAAAGGAAATGGAAAGACAATGAGAGGAGGCACTCGGGGAGAACGAGTCAGAAAGAGAAAGCGATAAATGAACATTCAGACAAATAGGGAGAAAGAGGGAAAGAAATCAAAATGTTTATGAAATGTATGAATATAACCCTAACTCCATTAGCCAGATATCAACATAGCAAAACAAATTTAACCCCTAAGCACACGGTTCCACTTACTTAGACTGGGTCTGGCCTAGAAGCAGATTAAGGTCACCTTGGATGCATCCCAAATGGCACCCAATTCCATAGATATTTAGGGAATAGGGTGCCATTTGGGACATATTCCTTGTGTGGCATACCTTGGACATAGTGAGTGAAGCCTGAGTATTGGCTAAAGGTTGTGTCTGTTTATTGGCAGTGGTATATGAGTAAGCTCTGAAAGGGTGGAGTACCAGAGCATAGTGGTGTGGGGGCTGTGCTTTGGCAAAGTGGGTGGGGTTATATCCTTCCTGTTTGGCCCTGTCCGGGGGTGTCCTCGGATGGGGCCACAGTGTCTCCTGACCCCTCCTGTCTCAGCCTCCAGTATTTATGCTGCAGTAGTTTATGTGTCGGGGGGCTGGGGTCAGTTTGTTATATCTGGAGTACTTCTCCTGTCCTATTCGGTGTCCTGTGTGAATCTAAGTGTGCGTTCTCTAATTCTCTCCTTCTCTCTTTCTTTCTCTCTCTCGGAGGACCTGAGCCCTAGGACCATGCCCCAGGACTACCTGACATGATGACTCCTTGCTGTCCCCAGTCCACCTGGCCATGCTGCTGTTCCAGTTTCAACTGACCTGAGCCCTAGGACCATGCCCCAGGACTACCTGACATGATGACTCCTTGCTGTCCCCAGTCTACCTGGCCATGCTGCTGCTCCAGTTTCAACTTCCACCTGACTGTGCTGCTGCTCTAGTTTCAACTGTTCTGCCTTATTATTATTCGACCATGCTGGTCATTTATGAACATTGAACATCTTGACCATGTTCTGTTATAATCTCCACCCGGCACAGCCAGAAGAGGACTGGCCACCCCACATAGCCTGGTTCCTCTCTAGGTTTCTTCCTAGGTATTGGCCTTTCTAGGGAGTTTTTCCTAGCCACTGTGCTTCTCCACCTGCATTGCTTGCTGTTTGGGGTTTTAGGCTGGGTTTCTGTACAGCACTTTGAGATATCAGCTGATGTACGAAGGGCTATATAAATAAATTTGATTTGATTTGATTTGATTTGTGTGTATCTGGGGATTACGCTGAACTGTCTGGTATTTTATTGAATAAATATCTGCATCTAATGCAAAATCATTCTGAACTTGTACGATAACGTAGCATAGTGAATCAGTATAGCAAGACTGTAGAAGGCATTCAAAATGTGATTTGTTATTGTGTGCAGAACCTTCAGCAGTATGCCAATAGGTAGTTAGTTACTCCAAACTGTTCCATTTCTACACAGGATAATATACAGTACCAGTCAAAGTTGACACACCTACTCATTCAAGGGTTTTACTTTAGACTATTTTCTACTTTGTAGAATAATAGTGAAGACATCTAAACTATGAAATAACACATATGGAATCATGTAGTAACCAAAAAAGTGTTCAAAAAAGATTATTCAAAGTAGCCACACATTGCCTTGATGACAGCTTTTCACACTCTTAGCATTCTCTCAACCAGCTTCATGAGGTAGTCAACTGGAATGCATTTCAATTAACAGGTGTGCCTTCTTAAATGTTCATTTGTGGAATTTATTTTCTTCTTAATGCGTTTCAGTCAATCAGTTGTGTTGTGACAAGGTAGGGGTGGTTTACAGAAGATAGCCCTAATACCAAGTCCATATTATGGCAAGAACAGCTCAAATAAGCAAAGAGAAACGACAGTCCATCATTACTTTAAGACATGAAGGTCAGTCAATGCGGAAAATGTCAAGAACTTTGAAAGTTTCTTCAAGAGCAGTCGCAAAAATCACCAAGCGCCATGATGAAACTGGCTCTCATGAGGACCACCACAGGAAAGGAAGACCCAGAGTTAACTCTGCGGCAGGGGACAAGTTCATTAGAGTTACCAGCCTCAGAAATTGCAGCCCAGATAAATGCTTCAGAGTTCAAGTAACAGACACCTCAACGTCAACTGTTCAGAGGAGACTGAGTGAATCGGGCCTTCATGATTGACTCAATGTGCAATGAAACCACTACTGGAGGACACCCATAAGAAGAAGAGACTTGTGTGGGCCAATGTCAGTGAGTCGTCAGTGATTGGTGACAATGTCAGTGATTAATTTAGAATTCAAGGCACACTTAACCAGCATGGCTACCACAGCATTCTGAAGCGATACGCCATCCCGTCTGGTTTGCGCTCAGTATTATTTTGGTTTTATCATTTGGTTTTCAACAGGACAACGACCCAACACACATACAGGCTGTGTAAGAGCTTTTTGACCAAAGAGGAGAGTGATGGAGTGCTGCATCAGATGACCTGGCCTCCACAATCATCCAACCTTATCCCAATCCATCTCAATTGAGTTGGATTGGGATGAGTTGGACCGCAGAGTGAAGGAAAAGCAGCCAATAAGTGCTCAGCATATGTGGGAACTCCTTCAAGACTGTTGGAAAAGCATTCCAGGTGAAGCTGGTTGAGAGAAAGCCAAGCGTGTGCAAAGCTGTTATCAAGGCAAACGGTGGCTACTTTGAAGAATCTAAAACATTATCAAATGGTTTTATTTGTTTAACACTTTGTTACTACATGATTCCATAGGTTTCATGTCTTCACTATTATTCTACAATGTAGAAATATTACAAATAAAAGGAAAATCCTGGAATGAGTAGGTGTGTCCAAACTTTTGACTAGTACTGTATATCCAGTGCCATGTGAAAGTATTCACACCCGTTGACATTTTGTTGTGTTACAGCCTGCATTTAAAATAGAGATGGTGTGTCACTGGCTTACACACAATACCCCATAAAGCCAAAGTGGAATTATGTTTTTAGACAATTTTACAAATTAATTAAAAATGAAAAGTATTCAACCTCTTTGTTGTGGCAAGCCTAAATAAGTTCAGGAGTATACATTTGTTTAAAAAGTCACAATAAGTGGCACGGACTCATTCTGTGTGCAATAATAGTGTTTAACATGATTTCTGAATGACTGCCTCCATCTCTGTACCCCACACATACAGATAATTGTAAGGTCCCTCAGTCGAGCAGTGAATTTCAAACAGATTCAACCAAAGACCAGGGAGGTTTTCCAATGCCTCGCAAAGAAGGGCACCCATTGGTAGATAGGTTTTTAAAAAAGCAGACATTGACTATCCCTTTGAGCATGTTGAAGTTATTAATTACACTTTGGATGGTGTATCAATATACATAGTCACTACAAACATCCTTCCTAACTCAGTTGCCAGAGAGGAAGGAAACCGCTCAAGGAATTCACCATGAGGCCAATGGTGACTATAAAACATTACAGAGTTTAATGGCTGCGATAGGAGAAAACTGAGGATCAACATTGTAGTTGATCCACAATACCAACCTAAATGACAGAGTGAAAAGGAGGAAGCCTGTACAGAATAAAAAATATTCCAAAATGTGCATCATGTTTGCAATAAGGCACTAAAATAAAACTGCCAGAAAAGAATAATAATAGGCATTGACATGAAATGTATGTCCTGAATACAATGCATTATGTTCAGGGCAAATCCAACACAACACATCACTGAGTACCACTCTTCATATTTTCAAGCATGGTGGTGGCTGCATCATGATATGGGTATGCTTGTCATCGGCATGGACTAGGGAGTTTATATGATCAAAATAAATGCAACAGAGCTAAGCTATGCACAGGCAAAATCCTAGAGGGAAACCTGGTTCAGTCTGCTTTTCAACAGACACTGGGAGACAAATTCACCTTCAAGCAAGACAATAACCTAAAACACATGGCCAAATATACACTGGAGTTGTTTACCAAGACAACATTGCATGTTCATGAGTAGCCTAGTTACAGTTTTGACTTAAATTAGCGTTAAATTCTATGGCAAGACTTGAAAATGGCTGTCTAGCGATGATCAACAACCAACTTCACAGAGCTTGAAGAATTATTTTAAGTGTGCAAATATTGTACAATCCAGGTATGCAAAGCTTATAGAGACTTATCCAGAAAGACTCAAAGCTGTAATCGCTGCCAAAGGTGATTCTAACATGTATTGACTTAGGGGTGTGAATACTTAGACATTTCTGTATTTCCTTTTCAATAACTTTGAAAACATTTTCTTTAAACATGTTTTCACTTTGTCATTATAGGGTATTGTGTGTAGATGGATTCAGGCTGTAACAACTACATGTGGAATAAGTCAAGGGGCATGAATACTTTCTGAAGGAATTGTTTTTCGTTGGCTATGGCTAGAAATGCTGCAGATGTCATTTGGTTAGCTAGCAAGAAATGTGAATTGCTTTTCTAGCTAGCTGTGGATAGCATATTGTATCTCTTAGTTGTCGATCAAATGGGCGGACAGGCAAGTTCCCATTCAGTTGTCAAAACATGGGTTGGGACAAGCATGCATTGGCAGGCAAACTGCAGAAAGACGAGCAGGATACTATTCCCCATCGTTTATCGGCCAACTAGCTGAAAACGTTTGAGAGGGTTTATCTAATGTTCCCTCGTTAGATTTTAGTTTAGCATTAGTTGTTGATCTTGCTGATGTGCATAGGCAACTGAGGGAGAGAGAGCCTACCTTTTCTTGGTTGTTTGATCAACAGGTTTGTCAAGTTCCCAAATGTAAGAGGACTCCCGTGGTATTTACATATTTGCAGAAATCCATTCAGGTGTATTTTGTGGCTTTTGTCGAATGCTTTCTAATGATCTAAAGTCACGCTGTTGCTACTGCCTGTAAACACACAATCCAGTTCAATGTGAATGATGGCAGACCATCTGGAAAATGGTTTATTTGCATATAGGCCTACTGTAGCTCTGATTGACTATGTCACACCGGTCTGTGTAGACTCTGGTCATCTGGACAGGACAGATGTTTTTATTAGGTTTTATGACTACAGTGTATTAATTGTCCAAACACACCGCCACTTTCCCACTCTATGTAGCTATAACATTTTCACAAATACCTTACTATATGTCATTCCCAAACATTTTATGAATTTATGACATGAAAATGACCATATCACATGGTGTGACGAAAATGTGTCATATTCTTCCTGGGGATATGAATGATATGAACAGATTTTAAATAAGATGTAATCTTGCTAAAATGCTGTCAGTTCCACTTTAATGATATAATAAGAAATCTGGCATTGTAATGAAGAACATGTGTGATCCAGTCCATGTGTAATGGCTCATACTAACATTTCTCTGCGTGTACTTATTATGGACCTGCTATACATGCGGCTCCCGCTGAGTCCATCTAGCTACCACCAGTCTTACACAAGTGAGCACAGGGTGTGTGTGTTCATATCACACACACACACACACACACACACACACACACACACACACACACACACACGTTGTAAACATTGTTACGCCATTAGCTCCAGCGAGCGCAGAAACAGCTGGGTGTGGAGCTGGTGCTTACCCATCACACACCTCCCGTATGATAGACGACAGGGGCTTCTTCTGCAAAACAGACGACAGACAAAAAGAAAAACTGTCAAACTCTGCACTGCCACTGGAATCACAGGAAAGTTGCTGATTGGTCAGAAAATACCCTTTTATAAGTTTAACAATGGTTCTCACTACTTGCTTTGCTTGGCTTTCATCAGAGGAAAATAAACATTGATGGATTTGTTGGTGGGTAGGCGCTGTTGAAATTGTTGGACAAAATCAAATCCACTGTATTGTGTTGCCAGCAAAATACAGAGAAATAAGATGTGCTAGAGCTAGACTCACCAACAAAATCTCAGTGATGTAGTTTATGCTTGTCTGAGCAGAAGAAAAAAACATACTGTAGCTTTCTTTACCCTTCAATTATTTAATGTGGAGTCTCTTGTGTTTAAAGTATCTGACACAGGGAAAACAGGCTTCTATAAAAAGTTTGGTTGAGAAGACAGAGTGGAGGATTGATGCTGTTAAAGACAAAACAGACCAACAGAAACATCAGCACTGCACAGTGCCTGGCTGCCCTATGGTCTCTGACCACAGAGGCTGTCATTTTCTGTTAATTTCTCTAGGATTTTAAGTGTTGAATCGCCAACGTTCGTCGATACCCAGCAGGCGATCTATTGTGCACGGCTGATATTCATGTTGGTAAGTCTTGTCGTTGAGTGGTGTTTTTAGACTGGACACTGACCTGGTCAATCTCCATGAGCTGGGCGTTGGCACCAGGCCACTCGATGGCCACCTTGACGATGTCAGAGGGGGGTGGCATGGCTGCTGCCTTCTCACACACCACTAGAGGACAGACCTCACAGAGAAGAAGAAACAGCACCTTATTACTGTTACATCATTAGATATGATCGCACTTCCGCCACCATGTTACATCATTAGATATGATCGCACTTCCGACCACCATGTTACATCATTAGATATGATCCCGCTTCCACCACCATGTTACATCATTAGATATGATCGCACTTCCGCCACCATGTTACATCATTAGATATGATCGCACTTCCGCCACCATGTTACATCATTAGATATGATCCCACTTCCGACCACCATGTTACATTATTAGATATGATCCCACTTCCGACCACCATGTTACATTATTAGATAGGAGCCCACTTCCGCTACCATATTGAAATATCTAATAATGTAACATGACCACATTATGTTGGCATTAACATTTCACAGCCATTTTTAAACTTCATAGTTAAATCACTCATTCTGTTGGCCCAAATGTGGCTTAAAACACCAGTTCATGGTATCAAAATGGTTCTTTACTAGTGGCACAAGGTCAGACGAATACCCTTCTCTTCATTGCCAAACAGCATCCATTCAATTTGGTCTCATTACAGTCCATTTTTTCCTTCCCCACATGACAATACAAAACTTTAATGAGAGTGAGCTAGGGTAGAAAGATGGGACCAGGACCGCTTTTACGGCTGTAGTGGCTTGTCGTAGCATCTATCAGTGTAATTAAATCCTCAGATGTAATACCTGAAGTAGCTAGTAGCTACACACTTTGTTTGCCTTTAGCTCAGAGCCATTTTAACAGCCTGATGTATGGTGGTCTGGGCCATCAACGAGGAGACAAGGGCTTTTATGTGGACATCCTCTAAATATCAGTGGCCAGGGGTTTAACATCAAAGCCCTGGACCACCAAGTGGAAAACAGGCTGATATTATGCATGTAACCTGAACTTAACTTCAGCTGTGTCCCTGACAGATATAGTCTAGCACTAAAACCAGATGACCATTTGACAAAGAAAAACAATGTCTTGCTGTTTAAATACACAATGTTTTGTCTGTCTGTGTTTACTCTACTATACTGTCAAATTCTCTGTTGTTGCCGACAGAAACGTTTTCATTCATCAACATTGTATTCAGACGCCTACAGAACCTTTCGAGATTCTTTCTGCACATTTCTGTACAGAAGATTTGCATGCAGGCACACACACATACACGCACGGTATCTGGGGTAGTTATAAACAGCAGGTTTCACATATCCACATCTCTGGCAGGCTCAGTCCTCCCACTCAGGAGTCCTAGCACCTGTAAGTGGGCTGGGTTGGTTTACCACAGCTCCCCGATCTACTGCAGATGCAACAGCACCACAGCTCTCCAATCTACTGCAGATACAACAGGACCCTGATCTACTGCAGATACAACAGCCCCGAAATATACTGCAGATGCAACAGCACCACAGCTCTCCAATCTACCTCAGATACAACAGCACCTTGATCTACTGCAGATACAACAGCCCCAAAATATACTGCAGATACAACAGCACCACAGAGCTCAGGTTTATCCCTGCTAGCCTCCCTATTCTAAATCAACAGGGAATCTTTGCTCTGTGCTTGGCTGTCGTCAAGCAGTGCGATGACAGATGAGTGCGCATCAAAGGAGTAGAAATCAGTTCCATTTTACTGGGGAACCACACAACGCATAATCAAGCAGGGCTTTTCACTGCACGGTACAGATGTCGGCACTCTCCGAACCAACACTTTTTGTTGAGTGTTGGGCGGTGGGAGGAGAGAAGGAGGTTCTAAAAACTGTTTTGTTTGGGGAAATGTCTGTACACTGTCTTTTGCCAAATGCACAATGACTGGAAGGCATCCAAAGACATCAGTGAACAATCCTTCTCCCAGAATTCCCTCCGTCTCCGGGGGCCCCACTCTGGCTGGGAAGCCTGTTGGTGGGTTGTCATGGCCGTGGTTAAAAGTGTCCCTGTTTGTTTGGCTTGGTTCTCTTGCTGTTTTCTAGACAGTTTTCAAGAGGGATATTTTCAAAGCAGATACAATCTCAGGGTAATTACAGGTTCTGTGAACTAATAAATTCAAGCACCAGTTTTATTATCGATTGATCCTACTGAAAAAAACCTGAACTGCAAATGCAGTTCAATTCAGAAATCATAATCTGTGATTATTATTCTGCAGTAGCTGCCTAATGATCAACTGAAGTGGTCTGTGCAACACTTGTTAACTTTGAGGAAAATGGAATTCCATTCGTAACACCTCTAATAGCAAGTTGGGTCCAATTCTATATTGCCTTTGAATAAAGTATTACTTCTGCTCTCATATCTGGCAATAATATCCATACTGAGTCTCTCCAAGTTATGCAACTCAAGGGGATAGGAGAATTTTGCAAAATGAGAACAAGTCAAACCACAATCAGGAATGAGACTTGCCTTTGAGTGAATAATGGGGCATTGTGCAACAAAGCCACTCCTAAACTGCAGAAAAACAGCTCTGCAGAAATACTAAGAATTGAGTCCAAGACTGGCCGGGGCAGGATAGCTCATCAACAGTGTACATTCAGAGACTCTGACTCTACTACACAAAAAGCATATGCTAGTAGTCTATGCTCCACTGCTGCATAGAATTACACAAATAGTTTTATATGAACACATTAGTGTTGGGGATTGTTTGAGGGTTTAATTCCTTAAGTCATTTAATATTTTTTTTATTTCAACTAACATCTTTTTCTTTCCATGCTGTCACTGCATTTGAGGCAAACATCAACATGAAAATAGACACATGGCACACGTAATTAGGGCCAGGATGCTACCAGTATCACAATATTTTTTTCAATGGCAAAAATGAAAACACCATGTAGACCAAACTCTTTGGTCCTTTAAAAATCAGCTGTAGGCCTATGTCAAATATTGTGTGCTATAGCTTGGATAATACATGTGACTCTGGATGACAACATAATGTTAGTTTCCAACACTAGGGTTGTTTTCCTAGAGAAGTTAAATCCGCCTTGTGTTTTGTTTCCTTGACATGATACTAACGAGTATGGTGATACTGGTATCGTCCCGGCTCTACATGTAATGGATCAATTAAAGGTAGACTCAGCGAAATGACGTTGCCACAAGCAGCAGCGCAGATATTGAGATGAGCGAGATGCAAGATTTGGCTCTAGCAGTCACATACAGTACCTGCATATATGTGCATGGGCACCAAAACAGCTGAAAAGTTGAGCCTCGCACTAGAACGGTTTTAGTTTCAATCAGCCCACTATGCTATTTATTCTCTGCATCTATGTAATATCGCTGAGTCTACCTTTAACCTTGCTACACAGGAACTCCTGCCATGATATATCAACTGGGCCACAATGCTGCCATTGTCTGGGGGTATAAATGAGAGAAGTTCATTCACAGTCTGAAATCACACCCTATTCCCTATGTAGTGCACTACTTTTAACCAGGGCCTATAGGGCTCGGGGCAGCAGGGTAGCCTAGTGGTTAGAGTGTTGGACTAGTAACCGGAAGGTTGCAAGTTCAAATCCCAGAGCTGACATGGTACAAATCTGTCATTCTGCCCCTGAACAGGCAGTTAACCCACTGTTCCTTAACTGACTTGCCTAGTTAAATAAAGGTAAAAAAATAAACAAAAATAGTAGTGCACTATATAGGAAATAAGGTGTCATTTGGGACACAGTTGTCCATTCCCAGTCCCAAAGCCACTGGTGGAAGCCTCCACAGAGTAACCTCCATAATGACAGTTTGAAGAGCAGCACCAGACCTGTACAAGTGCTACAACTCCACTTTGTGAACTGATTTTTGATACCATGAACTTGCAAGAACGGTGTTCATTTTGTCAGGTCACGGAATAGCTCTACAAAAAACGTTAAATGAGGGTCTTTCAAATTCTTGAATCAAGTGTAGCAAAAGTCAGACCGCTAGATCATAATTGAATTTGAAATGAGGGAAAGAATTAGAAGCCGAGTCAATATTCTACTGGTGAACAATAATGGCATGAAACACAAGTCCAGCATAGTAAGGACACCGACAGAATATCAACTGTGAATTCCATTAGCTGACAGAGGGCCAAGTGCTACCGACCACAATTGTGTGAAAACCCACTAAGCGCCACTAAGAAACCAGAGTCCATGAAGGAAAGGGCTAAGAGGTTGAAAGAGACCGTGTGTGTCTAGGTTGGGGGGGGAGAAATCAGACAGTCAGCACAAGTCAGGACCTATATGCCTGGGCAATTACGGAGAGAATTGAAAACAGATGCCCAGTAAGCCTGAGAGCGAGCCATTCTTAATTTAGCAGGATTTCCCCTCTCCCTATAACAAAGACTATGCAGTCTCAGGCTCAGCAGTCTCAGCAGCCATCTTGTTCAACATGAATTCACAACAACAACAAAATACTGCTGTTCCTGCCTAGAACAACTTTCCCCCACACATTTGAAGAGCAGTCTCAGCCAGGGCTCTTTTTTAATGCTAAAAGGCAAATCTCAACTCTGTGTTGCTAATCACTTAAAACCATTAAATTGGTACATTGTTTCTGTTCCCTGATCCTGGGTCTTATCTTAATGAGATATGGCGACCGGACCTCACCTGTTGGAGCGTTGAGTGGGCACCTCACTCGCTCTCGCAGTCTCACAGTTCAGAACATGGCATCAGCTCCCCTGCAAAGTCAGACGGGCAAATAACCGTCAGAGGAACTGCAGTACAGTCAAATATTCACCCTCTGAGGTTTATGTTGAGCACTCCTGTAAATGTCTTCTTTGAGAAGTTCCCTTCAGTCTTTTCTTGATGTTAATAACCAATCAAATACTGACAACCTGCTTTCATACAGATTTTTAATCTAAAGCTGCTTCAGTTACATATCAGATTGAAAACAATCTCGGAGAACGCTTTCAACTGATATTGTTTGAGTTTTTTAAATGTATTATTTTATAGCCAGGGAGGGATTGTCTTGCATTTCATATTGATGTGGGAATGGAAAAACTGCAAGCTAAAATAAGAATTTCCAGCAGCATCCTGGCTGAAAATAAGGGACAGTAGTACTGCTTCGAAGCTCAGCTACTCTAGCAACCACTGACCTACCTAATCTAGGAAAGGTATGTGAGACTCCAAATAACTGATCCTAAAGACCCCATAGCCCACCTACCACTGCAATGCCCGAGTGACAATAGTACAGTAATGTCTTTCATCCTTTGTTTTCAGGACGCAATCATATGCATGATCCTGGCACCTTGACATTCTATTATGACAGGTAGGTAGGTACCTGATCTAATAGGCTACTGTGTCACAAAATGTCTCCAGCTCGCAGGACAGATACTGAACCTTCTGTAGAATGACGGGGACAGAGTCTCCGTCTCTCATAGATGCCACAAGGCAGCTGGATACATTTGTAACAATGTTATTGATTGCTCTCCACCACCACTGTAGCAGCAACACTGTTACTCAAGACAAGACTGAGCTGCAGCCAGGATGCATAGTGACTGGCTGTAACTTGATTAAATTGGATTGAGCTGGCTTTAAAAAAGGCATTTCTGCTGTCAACGCTATATTTTTACAAACCATGGCAAGCATGGACAATTGTGAAATATATATTAGTACCCATTTTATAAACCATGATAATACATAGTGACCATTCGTAATTAGCTAGCCACGAAGGCAGTGGGCTGCAAATGAGCCGCATCGCGCAAACCATGTAATTCGTTACTAATTTTGGGGCGAAACACCGAGCCTAAATTTAATTGTTACCAGTAGTCAATTGAAAACGCAGAATTTAAGGACATTCATATTTACAAACTGGAATCCCCAGAAATTCAATTACATGGAACGTGTATTACATTCACAGAACGTATTCGTCTCAAGAAGGAATCACTACACTGAAAAAAAGCCTTCACGCGATATTCCTTCAGCGAGAGATTTGTTCCTTCGCAAACATCTTTCAGCAGGCTATTGCCGATGGGCTTATTGGTTTTCAGGCGCGCGAAAGTTACAATATAACCACCAAATGATAATTTATCCTAATTGTTAATTTACTCATTGTAAATCGTTCGTTGTAACGGTATTTACTTACCCCTTGGCTTGGACCTGATCGCCGCCGTTTAATACTTCCACCAATGGAGCATCTGTGGTAAGATGATACATCACCACGCCTCATAGGCGGGACACAAGGTCTGTGTCCACCGCGCTGCACAAGACTCCCGTCTTTTATACACTTAGATTTTTTTAATCAGTGCATGTGCAGCGAAATACATGTAAACATTTAATATAACTCGTAATGTGATTCAAGTGACCTCATGACACCATCTTCTAAAAAGATATCCACTGTGAGAAAAAAGTAAAAAACATACATGTAATACGTTTTTATTTAGCATACAGACAACAGGTGGTGCACAGAAATACACCCACAACCGGAACTGTTATATATTTATAGAGTATTTATAGAGTACAGTACTATAAGGGTCAAGCCTACCGTAATCGTATGGTTTACATTAGGGTTAAGGGCATTGGAGGAAATTATCTTCAATCAACCACCATTATAGAACGCGTGTATAGACAGATACATTAGTGGAACTCAAAGAAAACTCGCCAACGCCCAATGCACTTAGAAATACCAATTATGTTTTTAAAAAATAATCCTCAACTATTTGTTTCTTCAAACCGTAGTTACTTAGGATGCAATAACCATTTAATTTACAATATCGAAAAATAGCAATTTGACTGAACAATGATATCTACAAAATATTGTGGGTTGCAATCTCCAATGTGACAATCAAAACATGAAGGCAAAGAGCACATAGTACTTTTGTGATGAGTTCTTTTAGGCCTATATTTCACACATACCACATGTGAGATTTTGTAGATCTATAAATAGGATATAACATTAAACATCCTTTAAAGCACTGGAATTCATTGATAAAAAACAAAACAATTTTGGGACTGTATAAGATGCGATTTTCCCTGGTGGAACTAGCATGATCACTACGTTCACCTTCAGGCTGGTTCCACTAGACCGATTCGTTTTAACTGAAAATGTTAAGTCTTCATAAAACTTACGGTACAAGGAAGAAAAAAACAAAAACAAAGCATAAGAAATATGGAGGCAAACTAAACAGCAGCACCTCGTTTTACTTTAATATTTTATCATACATGCTGTCCAGCTAATAAGGGAGAACACACACTCTTCAAACCAAACTGACAATGGTTTATCAATAGACTGAGGTCAGCTCTTTAAGGCTGGTAACATTAAAATAGAGGGTAGGGGAGATGGAGCACTATTACAGAAGATGCACTACTACACAAACATTGCACAGTTATCCTAGTTTACATCTCCAGTCATTATGATTTTTTTGATCAGAAAACATGCAACTCTTAACAGATGGTCTTTGTTGCCCTTTTAGCAGAAGCACTTCTCTTTCACACAAGACAATGCATGCCATGCCGCATCAGCCCATAAACTGTGGTTCCACCAAAAAAAAAACACCAGGGGAAGGAAATGCCAACAATCTGGTGCAACTAAGAAATAGTAGCCTCATCTTTCTCAGGAGTAGAATAATTATCTAAGCAACGCCTCACTCTCTCACACATACAGGGGTGAAATTGAGGGTTCCACCTCCTTACAATGGGAGACTGCAAACAACTTTAATTAATCTGTTAAAAGTGACCTTGGTAAAGTCACTCAAAACATGCATAACTCGAACAAGGCCATGATTAGGCCTAGCCAAGCCTACATGGCTGATTTTGGAGTGAATCTCTGGAACCACCTTATTCTGCACTTCCATGTAAAACATGTGGCTCATTTTAGAAGTCCAGCAAATAGCTTGCTTTCAAATCAGCAGTATTCAACATCACTCCTTGAGAAGTGAATGTGTCAAATTCACTGCACAAATCTGAATTTTATATCAAACTTTCCTTTAAAGATTATTACATGAATGGCCTGAGATGTGTTCTTTGACCGTCGTTTGATTCAACATTTGAGTTCATAAACGTGCATACTTGGATATCAACAAATTCAGATGCAACACTTACCACCGAGATTGAAAAGCTCAGCACACTAAGAAAGTGTTGACTTCTAGTGTTAAGAGGACAGACACAACATAGACTAGATCCCACTACGGGTCAATGAAGTTCAGAGGTCACAGAAGGTTGCTGTGGTGGTCCCACAGGTTTGGCAGTATTACATACATGCAATTAAGCATAAGTTACCCCAAAAACAAATGTGCCCAGTTCATCACACAATCATGTTAGATTAACATACATACTGTACATTAAATGAACACATGATCATTCATATTAGTTAGCAGATGAGATGAATACAAGCAACAACCACCGATTGGGTGGTGGAATAGTACTTTTATACCATCAACCTCTTTAGACAGGGTTGTATATATTTTTCTTTATTTAACCTTTACTTAACTAGGCAAGTCTGTTAAAAACACTTTTTTTACGATGGCCTATATACCAAAATGTACTTCATCACCTGTTCATCAAAATAACCAAGTAGTACTGACTCAGTCTTCTCTTAGGGTTTTAATGAAAAGAGGGCTGAGAATGTAGAAGATAAAAAAATATTGTTCAAATAATGTACTTGCATCATATAAATCCAGCAACTATATTTACCAGCAACTACATCCTACCAAGGTTAGTTACAGTCATAAATTGACACAACAGAACGTTTTGTCTATGTTTTAGTCAACACCGACAGCACTGTTGGGGTGCAATCCAGGGATGCTGGCTTTACATGACAAACACACGAGTCAAGTTCCTTGTCAACTTCATTATGCATCATGTGGCAACAAAGTGGAAATCCCCGTTTCTCATGGGCCAACCAGTGAGCTCCTCACTCTAGACACTCTGGTTCAGTAGGTGACTGCTGCCATCTTTAGTTAGATTGACTTGAACGCCTGAACGCCTGAATATAGAGCAGGGCTATTCAAACTGGTGGCCCGCCGGCCAGATCTGGCCCATTTATTAAATTAGACTGGTCCTTTGATCAATTCTGAACATTTATAAAAGATCTGCAAAAAAAATCCCAGCCAAAATGACAAGCAGCATTGTGATTGTCTAAAGTGTAGTTTTGGGCATTTTTAGCACCTAGGTGGCATGTTGATAATTTGTTCATATGAATGTCTCTAGTGTTTGAACGTTTTAAGCTACAAAATATTATGACCCCATTCCTGAAAGCTACGAACAGGCACATGACTTCTGTTTCCCCTCGCTGACGCTCACAGGGACTAGTTAGAAAAGATTGACAAAGACATGCACCTAATGACTGAGGGAAATTAATTCAAAGAATACTTGGCATTAACTTTATTTTTTTAATGGTTTTTATTGAAATGCTTAGTTTGATGATTTTCTAATGGCCTAATTACTTTTAAGCTTTTAATAGTGGTTTAAATAAATAAACAGTGAGAAAGCATTGTACCTTTTCTTTATCAATTATATAAAGAAAGTGGTTGCACCTCGACTCACTTTGGTTGGGCACCCTCCACTTCTTCTCTAATTACTTTTGGCAACATTTAAATTGGACAAAAGTGTCTTTATTGGTGTCTCCTTAGAATAATCGCATGGGAAATATCCAGCCCCCCTGCAATTAACCTTTATTTCTTTACATCTGGCCCTTGTAAGAATATTGTTGAATAGCCCTGCTATAGTCATAAAACCAAGATTGCCCCTTGCCTTATAATATGGAAACAACTTTAAATATTACATATGATTATTCCCCTGCTCTAACTTTGATTTTTGAACTCCTGCAATTAAAGGTCACTTTATTTACACACATCCAGCAAAAATAAAACACTACACTGCTTTAAAGTTTGTGAATATTCTGGTATACTCCATATGCATGGAGCTCAATTTACTTTCAATTGATTCTTATAGGAATAACACAAAACTGGCATTGAGCGCAGCCCAGGTTAGAGACAGGACTGTGCAACTGTAAAAGTGCCAGAAAAAAGGAAAGAAGGCGGTGAAGGAAAAAAAGGCAAGGAGGGATAGAGAAAAAGGGAGAAATAGTGCAGGTGATGAGAGGGAGTGAGAGGCCTCTACCAGTCTGCATTGTCCCAGGTTTCCTCAGCAGGTTTGTCAGGGGCAGCAGCGGGGCTCTTCTTGCCTTTGGTCTCTCTGCCACTGTTGTCCCAGTTGTTGTCCCAGGCCTCCCAGCTGTCTCCAGTGCTGTGTTTGTTGTTGGTTGCTACCTCAGAGCCCCAGTTGTCCCAGCTGTCAGAGCTCTTCTTCTCTGTGGCAGAGTTGTCGACGTTGGTCCAACTGTCGCTGCTTGGAGACTTCTTGGGCTTGGAGGAGTTGGTGCTCCCAAAGGTCTCCCAGAAATCCTGCGCAGGGGCCTGGCCTGGTTCTGGGCCTGAGGAGTTGCCCTGGTAACCCTCAGTGGCGTCCATGTTCTGGTAGCTCTCTCCTTCTGACCTGTGGGAGAGGGTTAATCAAATAAAGCCACCCACCTAACTAAGAACATATGGTATGTCACATCTCCAAGCCAAAGTCCATTTTAATATTTGACGTTACCCGTCCTCTGGCTTTCCAGCAAAGAAGTCGCTCATGTCTTTCCAGCCTTTTGCACCAGCGCCCTGGACCTGAGAAGAGGGCACACGTCAAACTCCAAAAAACATCACTAGATATGAAATTACTTTAATAAAAAGTTACCTAATGAAATCAAATCATTGACCTCTGTATTCATCACATTGTCCTTTACTTGATATATAATACGGGTACAGTTCAAATCTACATACTCACCACCAGAATAACAATGGAAGCAAGAGAAATGGGAGATAAAATTGAATTATCTTCAAAATATACATCAACACACCCAAACCAGTCTCCTTTTCAGGATATGTAATGGGGGTGACAGCACCTGAATATTTAGTCATTCTAAACTTGGGAAAATTTCCAATGAATGCCTAGCTTCCCATTACCCTTGCTCAGGAGACTGGTTGTCGGTTTGCAGTGTGGCAGAGGTCTGCCTTCTCCTACCTTGGATGCCAGCCCAGCAATGCTGACGGACATTTCATCTAGCAACTTGCCATCTTTTACCTGGACAAGCCAAATCACCGTTAATTGAAATGGAGACAACTCACAGCATCAAGAGGTGGGCGTGTAAATAAAGACATCACCCACTTAAGCTAGCTCAGGCAATATTTATTATTGAGAGCAGTACATATTTTACTGTGAGAACATTAATGTGGTGATTAGCCTATTTATAAGGAGAGAGCAGGTGATTTCAGTCTCAGTCAACACCCATTTTAAGCAGCTATGTGGAATGTTTCTACATCAAGCAATTAGCTATTACACATGCACCCTATCTAGTCAGTCACCACAGCAGACATTCCGAAGGACACAATACATTCAAATTTAAAGCTGGTTCAATTAAGCATATTAGCCTATAGGGACCCACCACCACATTAACATTAACTTCAAACACAATGTTACCTTTTCGTGGGTAGGTTTGATAACATTCTCATTTAATGTCTGTCCTAACTCTGTGGCCTAGTTGGGAGTGAGGGAGAAAATGTGTGAATCAAACTAACAATCGACATTCACGCCAACACAAGACACTGAGTTTGAGTAGTAGGCAGCTGAGGCAGGCGGGGGAACTGTCATGCCATTGATTAGGATGTTAAACGAGCAGTCAGCACAGCGGACGGACAGCTGACCATCAAAGGGTACTGAGCAATGGAACTGTCATGCATGGATGGATAACCCTATGGTTGGTGAGTACGAAAGTAATGGTCACTTTACCCTGCCTTCATATACATATCTACAGTGGGGCAAAAAAAAGTATTTAGTAAGCCACCAATTGTGCAAGTTCTCCCACTTAAAAAGATGAGGCCTGTAATTTTCATCATAGCTACACTTCAACTATGACAGACAAAATGAGGGGGGAAAAAAATCCAGAAAATCACATTGTAGGATTTTTAATGATTTTATTTGCAAATTATGGTGGAAAATAAGTATTTGGTCACCGACAAACAAGCAAGATTTCTGTCTCTCACAGACCTGTAACAACTTCTTTAAGAGGCTCCTCTGTCCACTCGTTACCTGTATTAATGGCACCTGTTTGAACTTGTTATCAGTATAAAAGACATCTGTCCACAACCTCAAACAGTAACACTCCACTATGGCCAAGACCAAAGAGCTGTCAAAGGACACCAGAAACAAAATTGTAGACCTGCACCAGGCTGGGAAGGCTGAATCTGCAATAGGTAAGCAGCTTGGTTTGAAGAAATCAACTGTGGGAGCAATTATTAGGAAATGGAAGACATACAAGACCACTGATAATCTCCCTCGATCTGGGGCTCCACGCAAGATCTCACCCTGTGGGGTCAAAATGATCACAAGAACGGTGAGCAACAATCCCAGAACCACACGGGGGGACCTAGTGAATGACCTGCAGAGAGCTGGGACCAAAGTAACAAAGCCTACCATCAGTAACACACTACGCCGCCAGGGACTCAAATCCTGCAGTGCCAGACGTGCCCCCCTGCTTAAGCCAGTACATGTCCAGGCCCGTCTGAAGTTTGCTAGAGAGCATTTGGATGATCCAGAGGAAGATTGGGAGAATGTCATATGGTCAGATGAAACCAAAATATAACTTTTTGGTAAAAACGCAACTTGTTGTGTTTGGAGGACAAAGAATGCTGAGTTGCATCCAAAGAACACCATACCTACTGTGAAGCATGGGGGTGGAAATATCATGCTTTGGGGCAGTTTTTCTGCAAAGAGACCATGACGACTGATCCGTGTAAAGGAAAGAATGAATGGGGCCATGTATCGTGAGATTATTTGTTATTGACCAAATACTTATTTTCCACCACAATTTGCAAATAAATTCATAAAAAATCCTGTGATTTTCAGGATTTTTTTTTCTAATTTAGTCTGTCATAGCTGAAGTGTAACTATGATAAATTACAGGCCTCATCTTTTTAAGTGGGAGAACTTGCACAATTGGTGGTTGACTAAATACCTTTTTGCCCCACTGTACCTCGTACCCCTGCACATTAATCTGGTACTCCTTGTGTATAGCTTAGTTAGTGTACTTTATTCTGCTTATGGAAGCATTTCACGGTAGTCTACACCCCTTGTATTCGGCACGTGACAAATAAAATGCTTTTGTTTATAACGATGATATGTCTTTCTTTGTAAATTACAGGAATGTTGACACTCCTAGAACAGGTTCTAAACCATTTGGTTTTATGAGCCACCAAGGTTAGTGACCAAGAACTTCATAAATAAATTTAACACTACAACCTTTGACAGTAAGATTATCCATCATCTTTAAAAATTAAAATAACATTTTTTTAAAAGGGGACCGGACAATGTTAGTCTGCAGCCAAGCAAAAGCTTACAGTAACAGTACAGGTTGGGCTACCTGTATGCATCCACCATTTCACAGGAGTGAGTTTAGAAATGTTTACATAGAATACCAGACAGGACACTGATGACCAGCCAACAAGCTCTGGGTGGTTGGGAATGAATGCATTCATAAAAACAGTAAGTAAATGAGATATGCAGGTATCATACGGACAAAGAGCATGCATTTGTTATTGGTTTTACCGGCTCTGGGGGCGGCTTATAGCCCCTTAACTATGTTCCGAGAAAGCGAGGTTAAAAAAGCGTCAAACAGTTCCAACATGGTAAATTCACAGATTAAGGTCAGTTATTTCTGTCCAGTTAATTTATGAGCAAAAATACAAGGGAAACGTGTGGGGGGTAAAAATAAATCTGTGTTCCATGAGCTCTGAAGGCTAAACATTTACATTGCAGTTTCTGCTGCAGAGGGAATAACATGCATTAAGGGCATCCATAGAAACAATTAAGTTCTAGAATATATTTTTCAGTGGGTACATCACATGGAATTAGGAGACTGAGCCTCAACCAATATATCGCTTTGGTTGAATTATGATAAATGAAAATGTCTTATCACTCAAATCAATTATCATAGCTTGGTATTTCCTTAGAGAGGAGGGCTAGAACTGTCTCTCTTTAGCAGAGCATCATGTTAGTTATTACTTGAGCGATGAGAGAATGAGCATATGAATGGTTTCCTTATTCAACAAAAGGGTATTCATACAATCACGTCTTTATCAACATTGTTAAATGGCATCTTAGACTTGTAAGGTTAAAATAGTTTGTTTGAGCTCCCGAGTGGAGTAGTGGTCTAATGGAATGCATCGCAGTGCTAGCTGTGCCACTAGAGATCCTGGTTTTAGTCCAGGCTCTGTGGCAGCCGACCAATGACCAGGAGATCCAAGGGGCGGTGCACAATTGGCCCAGTGACATCCAGGTTAGAGGGTTTGGCTGGCAGCGATCTTGTCCAATCGCACACTAGCGACTCCTGTGGCGGGCCGGGCGCAGTGAACGCAGTGTTTCCTCCGACACATTGGTGCGGCTGGCTTCCGGGTTAAGTGGGCATTGTGTCAAGAAGCAGTACGGCTTGGCTGGGTTATTTCGGGGGGGGGGATGCACGGCTCTGGGCGACAGGACAATTGGATACCAAAAAATTATCTACACATCCATGTAAATAGTCTCATCTAAACACAAGTTTTTAGAGCTCATGTACAGTAAGTTGCAAAATTATGCCAGTAAAAACATTCATAACGTTATCTTCGCAGTCAGGGGGGTTTTTCGGGATAAAAATGGCTTAGGTGGTAGGCGTGGCAGGGGCAATAGGCATAGTTGCCAACTGAAAACTTTAGGTCCTCGTGGCCAGGGAGAAAGTTTTGCTGGTTTAAAGATCATTTCCTGCAATTTCACAATGAGGCTAAATGAAAATTGAGGAAAAAATAAAATACGGAGCCCAAAAAAAACACTATGCAGAAAAAACCCTGGTAGTAACTAAAGACAAAAACTCATCAGTTACTAATAACGGTTTAACAAAAGGAATTCATACCTTTAGGGTTGCTGAAGTTGCAAGTTTTGCGGTCTGTTTCAGTGAAAAGATGTGATAACGCAATTAATAAACAAAATGAAGTTCTGTGACAGGATAACAACTTTCCTTAAAGATACTTACATTATCCTTGGCAACTGCAGCAATTTTGCTAGCTCCGATGGTGAAATTGCTCCAGCCCTATACAACAAAACATGTCATACGAGTCATCATACCTCCCAAATGGTACTATTACAGCTTCAAAACTGGGAACTCTGAAATCTAAGACTTCAGTGCGTTCAAGACAACTGGGGGGGAGCTCCAACTGGGAAAAACTTTTTGAACACTCAACCAACTTGGAAACTCAGGGCATCTTCCTAGAGCTCTGACTTTCTGACCTGATGATCAGACACACCATGATTTGACATTTGGGGGGCCAGAGTTCCCAGTTGTCTTAAAAGCGCCACACACATACAGTTGAAGTTGGAATTTGGAAGTTTACATACACCTTAGCCAAATACATTTAAACTCAGTTTCACAATTCCTGACATTTAATCCTAGTACAAATTCCCTGTCTTAGGTCAGTTAGGATCACCACTTTATTTTAAGAATGTGAAATGTCAGAATAACAGTAGAGAATAATTTATTTCAGCTTTTATTTCTTTCATCACATTCTCAGTGGGTCAGAAGTTTACATACACTCGATTAGTATTTGGTAGCATTACCTTTAAATTGTTTAACTTGGGTCAAACGTGTCGGGTAGCCTTCCACAAGCTTCCCACAATAAGTTGGGTGAATTTGGGCCCATGTCTCCTGACAGAGCTGGTGTAACTGAGTCAGGTTTGTAGGCCTCTATGCTCACACACACTTTTTCAGTTCTGCCCACAAATGTTCTATAGGATTGAGGTCAGGGCTTTGTGATGGCCACTCCAATACCTTGACTGTTGTCCTTAAGCCATTTTGCCACAACTTTGGAAGTATGCTTGGGGTCATTGTCCATTTGGAAGACCCATTTGCAACCAAGCTTCAACTTCCTGACAGATGTCTTGAGAAGTTGATTTAATATATCCACATCATTTTCCATCCTCATGATGTCATCTATTTAGTGAAGTGCACCAGTCACTCCTGCAGTAAAGCACCTCCACAACATGATGCGTTACCCCCGTGCTTCATGGTTCAGATGGTGTTCATCATGCAAGCATCCCCCTTTTTCCTCCAAACATAACGATGGTCATTATGGCCAAACAGTTGTTTTTGTTTCATCAGACCAGAGGACATTTCTCCAAAAAGTACCATCTTTGACCCCATGTGCAGCTGCAAATCGTAGTCTGGCTTTTTTAATGGCAATTTTGGAGCAGTGGCTTCTTCCTTGCTGAGCGACCATTCAGGTTATGTCGATATAGGACTCGTTTTACTGTGGATATAGATACTTTTATACGCGTTTCCTACAGCATCTTCACAGGGACATTTGCTGTTGCTCTGGGATTGAGTTGCACTTTTCGCACCAAAGTACGCTCATCTCTAGGAGACAGAAAACATCTCCTTCCTGAGCGGTATGACGGCTGCGTGGTCCTGTGGTGTTTATACTTGCGTACTATTGTTTGTACAGATGAACGTGGTGCCTTCAGACATTTTGAAGTTGCTCCCAAGGATGAACCAGACTTGTGGAGGTCTGCATTATTTCTGAGCTCTTTGCTAATTTCTTTTGATTTTCCCATGATGTCAAGCAAAGAGGCACCGAGTTTGAAGGTAGGCCTTGAAATACATCAACAGGTACACCTCCAATTGACTCAAATTAGGCTAATTTGCATATCAGAAGCTTCTGAAGCCATGACATCATTTTCAGGAATTTTCCAAGCTGTTTAAAGGCACAGTCAACTTGGTGTATGTAAACTTCTTACCCACTGGAATTGTGATATAATGAATTATAAGTGAAGTATCAGTCTGTAAACAATTGTTGGAAAAATGACTTGTGTTATGCACAAAGTGGACGTCCTAACCGACTTGCCAAAACTATAGTTAGTTAACAAGAAATTTGGTTGAAAAACAAGTTAATGACTCCAAACTAAGTGTATGTAAACTTCGACATCAACTGTACACACACAGAGAGACCCGTCTACTGCAGAGCTATGCAGATTCCTAAATGCTGTGCCGTATTACTGCCGTACCGAATAAATGGAAGAGAGCGCGTTGTTCAGGACATCATCCTCCTTCTCTGGAGTCGGCGTATTCCCAAAGCCAACATAGCGGTTTTCCTGATTCCCACTATAACTGCCACCACTACAGAGGAAATTGTAAATTTGCATAAATGACAAGTCCTCATAGGGTGACCAAAAACATATGCCATTTAGCCAATGGTTTTATGGAAAGCAACTTACAATCATGCATACACATGGGTGGCCCCAGCAGGAAAGAAAACAATATGGATGAAATTGAGCTTTAAGCAAAATGTTAAAAATGTTGTATTCTGTGGCATCTTTTGTTTTAAGACCCTGTGCTACATTTTGGGTGAGCATTCACAGATTAAGTCCTTATAGTTGTTACGTTTTATAATTAGGGTTAAGAATACATTACATAAGAGAAAAGCAGATTAAAGTGATCTTTAAACAAAACAAAAATGTTCTGTGGCATCTTTCGAATTTTGACAATGTGCTTTATGTGTACTATAAGAGAAAAGCTGTGCAGCTGCCTCAGAGAGGAGTGTCATTGATACAATGGTCTCACCTCTGATAAGAGTTCACATCGTCACTCAACCAGTCCTCAAAGGCCTTGTCTGAAGGTTTGCCCGAGTTCTGCCCCAGGCCCCCTGAGCTACATTGGAAAACAAATGACAGAATATTATGAGACTAGATAACATTGGACATCAGTACTTTGGAAATATTCAAGTAGTCGAATACTTTAGCTAAATAACACTATTTTCACAGATTTTTTAGGTCATGTCGCCCAGCCCTAACTTATGGGCAATTCACAATATATAGTGATTGAAAAAAAATGTTATCTAAATAAGCTTTGTTGTAAAATTAATAAGGTCAAATACACTGCATTTCAAACAACCAGCAATAATCTCATGAATTCAGGTCACATGAAATTAGGCTAAATAAGCCGCACTAATAATTGTATAAAAAATAGTTTAACCTGCTTTTCTTGCAATAATCACGGATCTGGCTTTCAAGTCTATGAAAATGTCAGAAAAACAAATGTACTAATGTAACCAGACCCATACATAATGCACATACACTAATAATGACCCTTCTTGTAGCACTAACTAGAGAAAATTAACGCAGGTCTCAAACGCTCTCTCAAGGGCAAACTGGCATGCTCGTGAGTAACAGCTATTCTTTACGTTTCAAGTATAGTCAACTTGGATCTATTTGCTTGCTAACAACGCAGAACAGTTATGAACACACTTCTGTTCACCTCCAATGGTTTGAACATGCTAGCCTGTCCACTTTGTTCAGATGTTGAAATCAAGTGGCCTACTTTAGAGTTTCCGATTCCTTATATAAAACGTATGCTTATTCCACATTTATAACACGCTTGACAAACTGCGCATACATTTTTCAGAATGAATGTTCATTAATACTCCTGTTTAAGTAGCATCTTATTTGCATGCAATTTGAGTAGTTGAGACCTTTAAAAAAAGGGTATTGTTAGAAAGGATAACTTCTCTATTACAGTAAAATAATGTCTCAATGTGTATTGGTGTCCATATGACCCATTCTGTTGGACCAAACCTTTTAGCAACATGAAATCTTATTCAAATCTGTTCATATACATTGCCAGGAAGAATCACTTATTTAAACATTGACAAAAACCACTTAGATTTCATTTTCACATATTCATATTCGTAATTTTCACATTTCATAATGGGAATTACGTATATTAAGGCATTTGTGAAATTTCTTAAGTAATATAGTGAGAAAGCAGCTGTGCGTTTGGACAATTAATAGACACTGGAGTAAATAAAACCGAATAAAAACATTGTCTTGTCCAGGACCGGTGTGCTATAGCCAATCAGAGCTACAGTAGAACCTATATACAAACAAGCCATTTGCCACAGGGTCCTGCCATCATTCACTTTGAACTGGAATGTGTGTTTACAGGCAGTTGCAACACCGTGACTTTAGATCATTACAACACAGTCGCCAAAAGCCACCAGAATGGATTTCTGCAAGTAAGTTAACACCATGGGAGTCCTCTAAAGTTTCCAAATGTAAGTCCTGTTGATCAAACCACTATGAAAAATGGTAGGCTCTCTATCAGTTATGTACATCAACAAGATCAACAACTAATGCTAGCCAGAGCAAGATGAGCTAAAATCTAACGACAGAAAACTAGATAAACCCTCAAACTTATTCAGCTAGTTGCCCGTCAATTTGACTGATAAATGGGGAATTGTCCTTCTGTAGCTTGCCTGCCAATGCCACAGACAAGACATGACACGCAGAACTCTGACAAAGTGGGAAGCATGAACAAAGGAAAGCATTAGCAGAATCTCTAACTCTTGGACTCAGTTGCTGTGAAAGCTACCGTCCCGGGATCCTGACAGATTCCATGTGTGGAGACACGGAAACCCAGCTAGCTCGGCAGTCTCAAACAGAAGCCCCTATTGAACGTTTAACGCTGCAGGAGCTGTGTTTACATTGCTTTATTCTGGGACAATGTGGACCACCTGGACTTTCAATGTAGCTTGCAGAGGCCTACAGGGGTGAAGTGGCTACTCTTAGCAAACAAGTAGCGAACCTACACTAGCTACTGGGGAAAATCAACGCCCGCCTACTTTTTTTTTTACCCCAGTATCCAGATGCCTTTCTGGTGGAAGTGTCGCCACCGTGTCGGCTGTCCACAGCCGACTGGCCGGTACTCTGTAGGGATACCTTCCCGTTCTCCCCCTTCCTTGGAGACATGAGCTAGTGGGATGCTCCTAGATGACTTTGGGTATGTTCCTGTTCTCGACCCCCCCCCCCCCCCCAACACAATCTTGGCTTCCAGACTCTGTCCACGCATTTCAAGGCTGCGTTGAGAAAATGACTTAAAAAGACCCAAGACTAGCTCAGTTTATCCCTACCATTGTGACAATGAGTTGTCATAATGTTGCATCAAATGTACATTATCCCAGGGTCGTTGGAAGATAATGTAAGTAACTTAATTTATATCCCCTGAACACCGCTATTGATCCTACAGTTTTTGTATGCAGTAATCATGTGCCTATGAACCAGAGTTACACTGTCAGCACTGAGGCAGTGTGCCCTAGTAAGAAGTCCACTGTGTGCAGCTTACCATCAGCTCCAATATAAATAACATGAGCAAGTCTACTTCTGATAAGCTACTTCCCAGTAAAGCATTAAAAACAATCAAGCAACCCAGGAAAGGCCTAAAAAAATAGCCCATATACACATACGTTGCTTAAGAAACAAGGTTCATGAAGTCATTAACTTTAACAGATGACATTCATATTCTGACTCTTCGAAACTCATGTAAGTCCCTTAATGTGTTTGAACCCCAGGAAGAGGAGCTTCTACCTTGGGGATCCCCAATAAATACAAATGCATGCTTGTCCCAACCAAGCACCCAAAGCTAACTGGCTAAAGTTGGCTAGTTAGCTACATCCAGACAAATGAGAACACCTCACTCTGACCAGTGGTGACAAAAGTACCCAACTGTCATACTTGAGTAAAAGTAAAAGATACCTTAATAGAATATGACTCAAGTAAAATACTTTTTTTAAATATACTTAAGTATCAAAAGTATAAATAATTTCAACCTCCTTATATAAGAAAAAAACAGATGGCACAATTATTTTTTTACGGATCGCCAGGGGCACACTCAGACACATACAAATGAAGCATGTGTGTTTAGTGAGTCCGCCAGAGCAGAGGCAGTAGGATGACTAGGGATGTTCTCTTGACAAGTGTGAATTGGACCATTTTCCTGTCAAAATGTAATGAGTACTTGGGTGTCAGGGAAAATGTATGCAGTAGAAAGAACATTATTTTCTTTATGAATGTAGTGACGTAAGAGTAGCCAAAAATATAAATAGTAAAGACATCCCCAAAAGCTACTTAAGTAGTACTTTAATGTATTTTTACACCACTGACTGACCATTTTATTCACCTTAGCAGAGCTGGTTAGGCTGTTTACATGTTATCTAGAGCAATGTTTCCAAACCTTGGTCCTCGAGTACCCCCAACAGTTCACATTTTTATTGTAACTCCGGGCAAGCACACTTGATTCAACTTGTCAACTAATCATCAAGCCCTTAATGAGTTGACCGAGGTGTGTATGTCCAGGGCTACAATGAAAAGGTGTACTGTTGGGTGTACTGGAGGACCAGGGTTAGGAAACACTGATCTACAGCATTCTTGACTATTACTTTTTTGGAATATGTTTACTGACACCGGTCAAATTCAACAGGTGTTGCTTGTTTGGAAATTCATAAGTTCTGCGCTCTGGCACAGTCAGAAGAGAGTTTTGAAATCGGAGTAGATCGCCAGAGTGAATTTGCAAACGCAAGCGATATGCTAACTGGATAAGTAGTTCAAGTTCTTGCTAACCAAATGATACTTGCATGATACCTGCATCTCTAGCTGTGTATGACCACCGAATAACAATGAGGGGGGAAAATTTTTTTCGGTCAGTCACCCACTCCAATGGCATGACATCCTCCTAGCAGCTAGCTAACATTAGGCTCTGTGTTTTGAGCTTACTTCATAAATAGATATGCTAGCCTATTAGCCACGTTATGTCTGACTTGTGATCTTTTCCCTTGCTAGTTTGATTGTATTGACATTCCCAGCCTTAGTTACATTTGTCCAGAATAGTCATTGAAACAGTGCATCCTGAATAGAGGCAGCAAACAATGTACCAGTCAAATTTGAGTGACTAACTCTACAATAATACTTACACCACATGACTGTCAGGGCCTGGCTCCTTAATGAGTGGGCCTCCATCTACCCAGACCCATCCATGTCCACGACCCTGATGCAAACAGTGCACATCACAGATAACCTACTAAATCAACACTTCGGTCTAAACTTTCAGTACCTGGTTTGCATACCCATTGCCTTAGCATTTACTGGTAGATAAAATTGAAATGTCTTTTCTATCCTACCGACTACCGAAGTCATTCTGTGAACTGCTCCATGCCAAAACCAGTTGAGAGCTGTGCGCTCTTGCTGCCTGCAGATTATATTCTGCTGCAACTAGGCTGTGTGCGATGCACATCTGAATCTATTTCACGTGCTCAACTTCATAGTTGGCACTATACATTGGGGCAGGTAGAGTTCTACTCATTAATAACAGGAGTTAATCTGTTCATCATATTTTATAGGCCTACCTACTGCTCCACTGGAATGTCTCTCTCCTTGGCCCTTAGCCGAACTCGGCTAGGCGAACCGAATGAGTGCACTCACATACTCCCTTAAAAATGACTACAGTTTGTCCATTTGAGACACCGTAGCCAGTACACTTCAAAAGTCACAATTAATCCAAGATAACGCAAGAAATGTAATTACATTGATGTTTTTACCAAGGATATCTTAGCCGCTCAACGTTACAACTAACATGTTTGGTGCAGTATTTCACAATGACATTTTTTTCATGAAAACGAGTTCTCAATGAATGACAAATAATCATTACTGTTGACCAATCATCAATGAAGGGTCGTAGACGTCGGCTACCGACAGACTTGCCTCAAAACATTGTCTGAACAACCGAAAAACCCCTTACCGAAGTCCAAAACGTCATAAAATACTGAGAAAAATATACATGCAACATGTGTTGGTCCCATGTTTCATGAGCTGAAATAAGATCCTAGAAATATTCCATATGCACAAAAAGTGTATTTCTCTCAAATCGTGCACAAATTTGTTTACATGCCTGTTAGTGAGCATTTCTCCTTTGCCAAGATAATCAATCCACCTGGCATGTGTGGCATATCAAGAAGCTGATTGAACAGCATGATCATTACACAGGTGACCCTTGTGCTGGGGACAATAGGCAACCAAAAAAAGGTGCAGTTGTCACAACACAATGCCACAGATGTCTCAAGTTGAGGGAGTACACAATTGGCATGCTGACTGCAGGAAAGTCCACCAGAGCTGTTGCCAGAGAATGTAATGTTGATTTCTTTACCATAAGCCGCCTCTGTCATTTTAGAGAATTTGGCAGTAATTCCAACCAGCCTCACAACTGCAGACCACGTACAAACACACCACCCCATGACCTCCACGTCCAGCTACTTCCCCTGCGGGATGGTCTAAGACGAGCCACCCGGAAACCTGATGAAACTGGGTTTGCACAACCAAAGAATTTTTGCACAAACTGTAAGAAACGGTCTAAGGGAAGCTCATCTATGTGCTCGTCGTCCTCACCAGGGTCTTGACCCAGATCGGCGTCATACCCGACTTCAGTGGGCAAATGCTCACCTTCCATGGCCACTGGCACACTGGAGAAGTGCGCTCTTCACGGTTGAATCACGTTTTCAATTGTACCGGGTAGATAGCGGTTTGCTGAGGTCAACGTTGTGAACACAGTGCCACATGTTTGCGATGGGGTTATGGTCTGGGCAGGTATAAGCTACAGACAATGAACACAAATGCATTTTATTGATGACAATTTGAATGCAGAGATAACGTGACAAGATCCTGAGGGCCATTGTCGTGCCCTTCATCCACCACATGTTTGCCGTAACATCAGCTAATCTTCCTGGGGTCCAATAGATATGTTTCAGCATGATAATGCACAGCCCCATGTTGCAAGGATCTATACACAATTCCTGAAAGTTGAAAATGTCCCTGTTCTGCCATGGCCTGCATACTCGTCAGACATGTCACCCATTGAGTATGTTTGGGATCCTCTGGATCGACGTGTACGACAGCGTGTTTCAGTTCCTGCCAAAATCCAGCAACTTCACACAGCTATTGAACAGGAGTGAGACAACATTCCACGATCAACAGCATGATCAACTATGTGAAGGTGTCGTGCTACACAAGGCAAATGGTGGTCACACTAGATTAGAGATCGACCGATTAATCGGAATGGCCGATTAATTAGGGCTGATTTCAAGTTGATAACAATCGGAAATCTGTATTTTTAGACACCGATTTTGAGAGAAATATAATGTACACCTTTATTTAATCTTAAATTAACTAGGCAAGTCAGTTAAGAACACATCCTTATTTTCAATGACGGCCTAGGAACGGTGGGTTAACTGCCTATTTCAGGGGCAGAAAGACAGATTTTCACCTTGTCAGCTCGGAATATCCAATCTTGCAACCTTACAGTTAACTAGCCCAACGCTATAACGACCTGCCTCTCGTTGCACTCCACAAGGAGACTGCCTGTTACGCGAATGCAGTAAGCCAAGGTAAATTGCTAGTTAGCATTAAACTTATCTTATAAGAAACAATCAATCATAATCACTAGTTAACTACACATGGTTGATGATATTACAAGATATTATCTAGCGTGTCCTATGTTGCATATAATCTGACTGAGCATATAACATAAAGTATCTAATCTGAGCAGTGGTAGGCAGAAGCAGGCGGGTAAACATTCATTCAAACAGCACTTTCGTGCGTTTTGTCAGCAGCTCTTCGTTGTGCCTCAAGCATTGCGCTGTTTATGACTTCAAGTCTATCAAATCCCGAGATTAGGCCGGTGTAACCGAAGTTAAATGGCTAGCGAGTTAGCGCGCGCTAATAGCGTTTCAAACGTCACTCGCTGAGCCTGTGGTTGTTCCCCTTGCTCTGCTGCTTCGAGGGTGGCTGTTGTCGTGTTGCTGGTTTGAGCCCAGGGAGGAGCGAGGAGAGGGACAGAAGCTATACTGTTACACTGGCAATACTAAAGTGCCTATAAGAACATCCAATAGACAAAGGTTAATGAAAAACAAAATGGTATAGAGGGAAATAGTCCTATAATAACTACAACTTCTTACCTGAGAATATTGAAGACTCATGTTAAAAGAAACCACCAGCTTTCATATGTTCTCATGTTCTGAGCAAGGAGTTTGAGTTTCAGGTGGGAAGCATGCAGACACCTTTAAGCAACAGCACACTCGTCTTGCACACATGCAGGTTATGCACACAAACATTCGGATCCTGGCTGTTGTGTTGATTTTTATTTGATTGATCAAATATTTAAAAACGGTGCTTAAATAAATTACATTAAATTAAATGAATTTCCAGGACTTTTCCAAAACATTACAGATGTGATAATTTTTCTGAACTTTTCCAGGCCTGGAAAACAACATTTTAAAATTCTATGACTTTTCTAGGATTGTCATGACTGTATCCTGGAGGTCTCACTCAACAAAAATATGTCCAACACATTTATATGGGCTTATTTTGGACTTAGGCTTGTTGCCTACCTTCCCGCCTTTGGGACAACGACTCCCATTGTTAGGGCGGAGACATGAACAGCTTGTCATTATATTCAGATCTCTGGCGTAAATGAGAAAGTGCACACAGCACAGAAGGAGCGAAGTAGACAAAAACCAAAAAGACAACATGAAAACAAGCAGACATAAAAATGAATTACAAAAAACCTTGATTCTTCCAATACAGGCATCTGGAATATCGCACAAAAACATGAACTTGAATAAATAAAAAGTATCGCCCAGCCCTACTTACCGATGAGATGACGAAAGTCCTGTCTTGGGCTGAGGTGGAGTCCAGTCCTTGGCAGAGGAAGTTTCAATAGACCACTCCTTCCCTTCTGCAATGGTTGCAACCTGTCAATGGAATACAGAGGAATGGAATTCAGTGAATGAGACCATTCAATGTCCTGTCTGATATTAGCATTGGAAATCCATAAATGGACATTTGGAGTGTCCCCAGCAACTGTGCTGAGCATGATCATTAAATTATGACTCATGAGAGTGAGACTTCCTCACCTTGTCTCTGAAAAGTGCAGCAGCTCTGCTGTTATATTTGTCCTGCATGGTCCAAGTGGCATCATAATCATCTTGGAGTTCCAGAAACATACGAAACTTTCCGTTCCCTCCCGCCTTCATCTTCTCCAGCTCAATGTCCTTCCACTTGTCCATGGTAACAGAGCGCACAAAGCTACAGTATAGAGATCACATCAGGGGTTCAATACTTCCAAACACACTGACTAACAGTCAGGAAAGAAGAAATGTGGATGGCTTCTGGCTGTGGTGGGTTAACAAAGCACATAACTGCTCATCATTTTCTTAGAAGAGCATGGCTAAAAGCAATAAACAATTTATCTAGGATAAGAGAGGATTTTGACATTCATGCACATGCCTCTGCTGGCAAGCATAAATTCCAACACAATCATCAAATTTGTAATTTTGGAACTTTAAAGTTACTCACCTAAGGTGCACTCCCAAGCCTCTGTGTTTGCCAGAACACTCCAGACAAATCCAGATCCCATAGGTAACACTAACCCACTGAGGGTTGAAGCCCCCACACTCAAAGCAAAGCTGAAAAAAGGAGGGGGAAATGTTGTCTAACCATTTGATGTCATTGTTGACATTGAAAAAGTGAATATGGATACTGGACAGTTATCACATTAAATATATCAGCAGAGATTGTTAAGCCCTCGCTACTGTTTTAACTCCAGTGTCCATATAAAACCTTAGGTAGTTCACCCTAGGCCCTGAGCAATCAAGTCGTGGCTAAAGTGTGAGTCGTGAAGCATTCTTCCCAGTCAAAACAGTTGACTGGGGGTTCTTAATGTTTAATATACTCACGGTAAATGCAAAATAATTTCAATTCAAATTGCGTCAGTCAATCAGTAATGTCCTACCTTCATCCACAGCGCATCTGCTAAGTATTCAGACCCCTTGACTTTTTCCACATTTTGTTACGTTATAGCCTTATTCTAAGATGGATTAAAAAATTAAAATATCAATCTACACACAACACCCCATAATGACAAAGCAAAAACTTATTTTAAATAAATCTTTGCAATTTTATTTTAAAAAGTATCACATTTACATAATTATTCAGACCCTTTAATCAATACTTTTTTAAAGCACCTTCCAGCGATTACAGCCTCGATTCTTCTTGGGTATGATGCTACAAGCTTGGCACACCTGTATTTGGAGAGTTTCTCCCATTCTTCTATTTTCAGCTATAGTCTCCCAGTCTCTGCCGCTGAAAAACATCCCCACAGCACGATACTGCCACAAACATGCTTCACCGTAGGGATGGTGCCAGGTTTCCTCCAGATGTGATGCTTGGCATTCAGACCAAATTGTTCAATCTTGGTTTCATCCGACCCGAGAATCTTGTTTCCCCATGGTTAGAGTCCTTTAGGTGCCTTTAGGCAAATTCCAAGCAGGCTGTCATTTGGCTTTTATTGAGGAGAGGCTTCTGTCTGGCCACTACCATAAAGACCTGATTGGTGGAGTGCAGCAGAGATGGTTGTCCTTCTGGAAGGTTCTCCCATCGCCACAGATGAACTCTGGAACTTATTCAAAGTGACCATTGGGTCTTGGTCACCTCCCTGACCAAGGCCCTTCTCCCCCAATTGCTCAGTTTGGCCGGGCAGCTAGCTCTAGGAAGACTCTTGGTGATTTCAAACTTCTTCCATTTAGGAATGATGGAGACCACTGTGTTCTTGGGGATTTTCAATGCTGCTGGTACTATTCCCCAGATCTGCACCTCGACAACAATCCTGTCAACACTATGGTGAATTCCTTCGACCTCGTGTCTTGGTTTTTGCTCTGACAGGCACTGTCAACTGAGGCCTTATATAGACAGGCGTGTGCATTTCTAATCAATTGAATTTACCACAGGTGGACTCCAATCAAGTTGTAGTAACATCAAGGATGATCAATGGAAACAGGATGCACCTGAGCTCAATTTCCAGTCTCATAGCAAAGGGTCTGGATACTAATGTAAATACGTTTTTTTATTTATTACAAATTAGCAAAACATTCTAAAAACCTCTTTCTGCTTTGTCACCATGTGGTATTGTGTAAATTGCTGAGGATTTTTAATTTATTCAATCAATTTTAGAATAAGGCTTTTAACATGTCAAAATGTGGATAAAGTCAAGGGGTCTGAATACTTTCTGAAGGCACTATCTTTGGCTATACTGCTCAAACAGCAAGCGAATGTCGTTAGCTATCCAACAGTAGTTACTCACGTTATTTTCCTCCTGAGTTCTCACTTCCTTCAAAACTCTTCTAGTCCTTGGGCTTGCCATTTTGACTGACACTGAAAGAGAGTAATCATTAACAATCTTACGAAGAAATCACGTCCCATTTAACTCTTATCAACGAGCCATCAATGCACCACTAGCTGGCGGCTAATTTAGGCAGCATTGGACAGACATAACGAGCTATCTAGCTAACTAATCAACACTATTCGAAAACAATGAAAATACGAACTGACAGCAACTACCAAGCTGAATGGCATCCAATAGTCTATGTATGATATATTGTGTATCTGGAGCTAGCTAGCCGTCTAGATAACGCCGGTAGCCAACTGCCTGATGTTAGCAACTGCTAGTCTCTTACCAGGCCGGATAATGTAGAGAGCGTCTGGCTTGCTTAGTTCGATATGACTTTTTGCTAAAGATGTGGAGTTAAAATGTATGGAAAATATGTGTCAGCTCAAATTAAATCCATTGAGAAGAGCTACGAATGCTAGCTGATGTCAAACACCGGTGGCCATGTTGAAAACTAGCTAGGCAATGGCAGATGTGCCTACGTTGGCATTGCAATGCATTATGGGAAAGGGAAAGCGTAACTCTTCTTCAATCGTATATTGGCGATCGCAGATTTTAATGAGCATCCCGCCACCTAACGTGTGGGATGGAAATAGGATTCCCCAAAATGGAACAAAATACACCAAAAAATAACTACCAAACTATCAAAAAATAAATAAAACTTTTCTTTAAAAAAATAAAATAGATCTGATCCCTACACAGGTTCAAGAGGAACCTGGGAGGTCGGGTCTTCAAACCTCCCCAAACCTTTTCTGTCGCAGCCACAATAATGTCCAGTTTTTTAAATTTCTTTGAGACTTGTGCTGTACAGTTTATAACTGTGGCAATGAATGCAACAAAATCCACCTTTTTAACACACAGGGTATATTTTGACTGGCAGCAAACATTTACAACAGGTGCGGTGCGTCCACTACCATATCTTCACTAGCATCACTTGTTTCCTCAATTCTTTTTTAATCGCCTTCACATAGGACATTCAATTGACCGCTCTGACTTTTGCCACCTCAATCTCCTTCACCCTTGCAAGGCACTCCAGGTACTCGGGGTCATGATCCCCACCACAATTGCAACACCGTTGTCCTACCTACACACCTTTCTTCATTATACTCTGTCCATCTGCACACACTTGAAACATGGTCAAATCCTTTACAATTCTTACACTGCAGTGATTTGGGGACAAAAGCTCTTACAGTGTATCTTATAACCAAGCTTCACATGCGTAGGTATTTGCTCTTTATCAAAAAAACAACAGGACCGACAGACTTTCTTCTTTTTCTCCATTCACCCAGTGGGTCAGACGCAGGGCACCAACCACACCAGGAATTGTCTTCAGGTATTCAACATGAACATCCATCATCACCCATGAGATGACTCCTTTGACGGGTGCTCTACTCCGAAGTTCAAATCACAAACTTATGTTGTTCTGATTATTTTGAGGCCCACTGCAATCTCCTGCTGCTCTTCAGAAATACAATTAATAAAAATAAGACCACTCCTGGTCACTCTGACAGGCTCCACTTTTCCCAGCGCATACTTCCCCACACCTCAAACGGGTTTCCAAAATATGCATCCTGACTCAATAAACGCATCCCAACAAGAAGCGATTCATTATCATTCATACGTGTATTCAAATTTAGACATTTTGTTCCAGTTTTCACTACTACTGTTGTCCATTCAAAACATTTGTTTTCACCAACTTTGCTCGACGCGCTGCTTGATTCGAACTCAGCATCCACTTCCTCCATCTTTTTCCTGAACCGGAACCGTGGTCCTCAAACATCACAATTTGTTGATGATCAGTGCTATCAAGCATACTTTGGAAGTGCCTTCCCTACACCCGTAGCCTAACCTTTAAAAAATATATATTTTATCAGGGAGTCATACTGAGACAAAGGTCTGTTTTACAGATAAGCCCTGAATTACATAAGTTACAGAAAATACACACGTCAAAATAAAATACAAAATGCAAGCAGAAAGAAGAAAAAGGTCATAAAAAACAAACACATTCATCAGAAATAAGGTCCTCAATCATCTTTCTGAATTGCCCTAGAGGCACCAAAACACCAAATTAAAGAACATTTTGAAGATTGTTCCACAAATAAGGTGCAACAAAACTAAAAGCTGATTTACATACAGTGAGGGGAAAAAAGTATTTGATCCCCTGCAGATTTTGTATATTTGGCACCATTTTCTTGTTTTATTAATTTACGGAAAGCCAGGGGCACACTCCAACACTCAGACATCATTTACATACAAAGCATGTGTGTATAGTGAGTCTGCCAGATCAGAGGCAGTAGGGATGACCAGGGATATTCGGTTGATAAGTGCGTGAATTTGACTATTTTCCTGTCCTACTAAGCATTCAAAATGTAACATGTACTTTTGGGTGTCAAGGAAAATGTATGGAGTAAAAAGTACAATATTTACTTAAGGAATGCAATGAAGTAAAAGTAGTCAAAAATATAAATAGTAAAGTACAGATACCCCAAAAACTATTAAAGTAGTACTTGAAAATATTTTTACTTAGGTACTTTAAACCACTGGGTTAAGGGTTAGGATTAAGGTTAAGGTTAAGTTTAGGAGTTAGGTTAAAGGCTTAAGGTTAGGGTTAGGTTAAGGGGAAGGGTTAGCTACAAGGGTTAAAGTTAGGGGAAGGGTTAGCTAAAAGGGTTCAAGTTAAGGGAAGGGTTAGCTAAAAGGGTTAAGGTTAGGGGAAGGGTTAGCTAAAAGGGTTCAGGTTAGGGGAAGGGTTAGCTAAAAGGGTTAAGGTTAGGGGAAGGGTTAGCTAAAAGGGTTAAAGTTAGGGGAAGGGTTAAGGTTAGGGGAAGGGTTAGCTAAAGGGTTAGGGGAAGGGTTAGTTAAAAGGGTTAAGGTTAGGGGAAGGGTTAGCTAAACGGGTTCAAGTTAAGGGAAGGGTTAGCTAAAAGGGTTAAGGTTAGGGGAAGGGTTAGCTAAAAGGGTTAAGGTTAAGGTTAGGGTAAGGTTACAGTAACAAATAGTTGGGAAGTAAAAAAAAAAACACCAAGCCAGCTGTGCCACCAGAGACTCTGAGTTACGCCCAGGCTCTGTCATAGCCGGCCGGGGTTAGGGAGGGTTTGGCCGGTAGGGATGTCCTTGTCTCATCGCGCACCAGCGACTCCTGTGGCGGGTCGGGCGCAGTGCATGCTAACTAAGGTTTCCAGGTGCACAGTGTTTCCTCCGACACATTGGTGCGGCTGGCTTCCAGGTTGGATGCGCGCTGTGTTAAGAAGCAGTGCGGCTTGGTTGGGTTGTGTATCGGTGGACGCATGACTTTCAACCTTCGTCTCTCCCGAGCCCGTACGGGAGTTGTAGCGATGAGACAAGATAGTAGCTACTAACAATTGGATACCACAAAATTGGGGAGAAAAAGGGGGTAGAAAAAAAATGTGAACACAAAAAACCCACCAAAAAAACATTTACTTTCTTAATCAAAATAGACCCTGCATGGCTACAACCCTACCAATTTATTTTATCTGAATCTATAACAATTCCATCAATACACATTGTGTTGTGAAACTGTAGAACATGCGGGTTAATTTGAGGGACCAAAGTACAACTCTGTCCTGAGTGGGAGAGATGTGGAGTCCTTGTGTAGCTGTGTGGTGTGCGTGTGTCTGCTCTCTGCACAATGCCAGTAGACACTTATCTGGCAGGAGAGGTAGAAAGGGAAGGAGAGAGTGCTGCTGCTAGAGTAATTGGTCTCTGTGAGCTGTCCATTGCACCATGAATAAGTCCACTAGCCTGAGGGTGCGCTTGCCAGTGCTGGCACTGGTGATGGAAGTGGTTTTCCTTGGTCTCTGTGCCAGCTTTGTCACCTATGACGACAATGCCAACGGCAAGTTTCAGGAACAATGAGACCAACCCTATGGACAACTCCCTGTATCGAGACTGTCCCTTCTTCCCTGACATGCAGATGATGATCTTTGGCTGCCTGCTGGCCTTCCTGCAGCTGCCTGCTGGCCTTCATGTGGCTTTACGGCTTTAGCGGGATGGTCTTCAACTTCCTGACAGCCAACTTCGCCATCTAGTGAGAAGGGCTACTTGGTCCAGGGCTACTTCCAGTTATACTCCGATGGAAAGATCCACCTTGGGGTCGTCAACCTGGTCAATGCTGAGTTTACATGCGGCGTGGTGCTTATCTCCTTTGGGGCGGTGCTGGGAAAGATCAGCCCGCTAGAGGACCTGCAAGAGGTCCATATCTTTGCTGTGACAGAATGGGCTGTGCTGAAATACCTAAAGAACAATGACGCAGGTGGCTCCATCCTCATCTGTTTGTCTGTTACTTTGGGTTGGGGGTCACGTTTGTGCTGTACCAGCCAAGCCTGAACGATGGCCACGTCAAAGGGATGACTAGTTACCAGTCAGACATCCTGTCAGTGATGGGCACCCTGGTTCTCTGGGTGTTCTGACCCTCTTTCAACTTTGACCAGTACAGGCTTGTCCTGCAGACCTTCATAAGCCTCATCTCCTTGTCGATGACAGCCTTCTCCTTATCTGCCCTATTCAACAAGAGAGGCTAGATCACCATGGCCGACATTCAGAATGTGACTCTGGTGGGTGGTGTGACTGTTGAGGCCTCCGTGAACATGATGATCTCCACTGCAGCCGCCTACGCCCTGGGGGTCATGGTCTGCACAGCCTGCTTCACGGGATACAGGTACCTCACCCCTTTCCTGACCTACCGCTTCTGTCACGTCTACTCCCGCTCCCCCTCTACGGCGCTCGACTTTGCCAGTTTATTCATTATTACGCACACCTGCCATCATCATTACGCGCACCTGCGCCTCATGAGACTCACCTGGACTCCATCTCCTTCTTGATTACCTCCTCTATATCCGTCACTACTTTGGTTCTGTCCCCAGGCGTTATTGACTCTGTTTCTGTGTTTCACGTCTGTACGCTACTCGTGTTTCTTGTTTTGTTCCGTTCCGTTTTTTTTTAAACTCACTCCCTATACTTGCTTCCCAATTCTTAGTATACACGTTACAGCTTCAGGATCCAAGACCAGTCTGGTATCCATAATCTCCAAGGCCTCACCGGTCTCATATCCTGCATGACCGGCATTTATGCCATCCTCATGTCCAACAAAGAAACCTATGGCCCCAGTATATACCAGATCTCCGCGCACCCATGGGAGGAGACCCAAAGCTGCTGGAGCTGCAGCAGCTGATCCCCAGGGCTGAAGTCCGGACTGGGCCACACCGCCAATGAGCAGGCCCTCTACCAGGTGGCAGCTACACTACATGACCAAAAGTAGGTGAGCACCTGCTCATTGAACATCTCATTCCTTAAATCATGGGCATTAATATGGAGTTGGTTCCCCCTTTGCTGCTATAATAGCCTCCACTCTTCCAGGATGTCTTTTTACTAGATTTTGGAACATTGCTGCGGGGACATGCTTCCATTCAGCCACAAGCACATTAGTGAGGTCTGGCACTAATGTTGGGCAATTAGGCCTGGTTCGCAGTCTGCATTCCAATTAATCCCAAAGGTGTTAGATGAGGTTGAGATCAGGGCTCTGTGCAGACCAGGCAAGTTCTTCCACACCGATCTCAACAAACCTTTTTTGTATGGACCTTGTTTTGTGAACTGGGGCATTGCCATGCTGAAACAGGAAAGGGCCTTCCCCAAACTGTTGCCACAAAGCACAGAATCGTCTAGAATGCCATTGTGTGCTGTCGCGTTAAGATTTCCCTTCACTGGAACTATGCGGCATGAACCATGAAAAACAGCCCAGACCATTATTGGCCTACACACAATACTCCATCATGTCAATGTGGAATTGTGTTTTTAGAGATTTCAACAAATTGATTAAAAATGAAAAACTGAAATGGCTTGAGTGAATATTCCACTCCTTTGTTATGGCAAACCTTGTTTGCAAGTTTGATTGCACACAACACAGAGGGGATATCATTGGGAGTACATATTAGGCATCAACAAGGTTACAAGATTTATTGATACAGTGCCTTCAGAAAGTATTCACACCCCTTGACTTTTTCCCCCAAAAATTCACAGTCTGCATTTAACATTGATTAGATTTTTTTTGTCGTTGGCCTACACACAATACCCCATAATGTCAAAGTGGCATTACTTTTTTCAAATTAATAAAACGTTTAAAGATGAAATGTTAAGACAATAAGTTTAACCCCTTTGTTATGGAAAGCCTAAATAAGTTTACTTACAAGTCACATAATAAGTTGCATGGACTCACTGTGTGCAATAACAGTGTTTAACATGATTTTTGACTCTCTCAACTCTGTACCCCACACATACAGATAATTGTAAGGTCCCTCAGTTAAGCAGTGAATTTCAAACGTAGATTCAACCACAAAGACCAGGGAGGTTTTCCAGTGCTTATTTGTAGATGGGTAAAATAAAAAAGCAGACATTGAATATCCCTTTGAGCATAGTGAAGTTAATACATACCCCATATAAAGTGTATCAATACAGTCAGTCACTGCATATTTACAGGTGTCCTTACTAACTCAGTTGCCGGAGAGGAAGGAAACCACTCAGGGATTTCACTATGAGGCCAATGGAGACTTTACAGTTACAGACAGTGGTGGAAAAAGTACCCAATTGTCCTACTTGAGTAAAAGTAAAGATCCCTTAATGGCTGTGATAAGACACAACTGAGGATGGATCAACAACATTGTAGTTACTCCACAATACTAACCTAAATGAGTGAAAAGAAGGAAGATTATACAAAATATGCATCCTAGGTGGTTTATTAGGATAAAAATAAATGGAATAGAGCTAAGCACAGGCAAAATCCTAGAGGAAAACCTTGTTCAGTCTGCATTCCAACAGACACTGGGAGACAAATTCACTTTTCAGCAGAACAATAAACTAGAACACAAGGCCGAATATTCACTGGAATTGCTAACATAGATGACATTAAATGTTCCTGAGTGGCTTAGTTACAGAAGACCTATCTATCAAGTTCAGGTCATGCTGAATTATTAAAAGTGAAGCTCAAAAGAAACATATATGGTCAGATCCATAAATATTTGGACATTGACCAAGTGATTATTATTTTAGCTGATAATGAATATGAGTTGAAAGTGCTTTAATTTGAGAGTATTTACATCCAAATTGGGTGAATGGTGAAGGAATTACAGCACTTTTTACATGTGGTCCCCCTCTTTTTAAAGGACCAAATGTAATTGGACAATTGGCTGCTCTACTGTTCCATGGCCCGGTGTGTGTTATTCCCTCATTAGTTAATTTACAAGTAAGCAGTGTTGTGAAAATTCTTACACAGGTATACTCAAAGTCAATCTTAATATGAATCATTGTTTATTGTCAGCGCGCTGGAGAGATTCCAACCAACTCAATGCACCATAATACACATGTCAATCAGGAGCTCTGCTTGGGCAGACCCAGCAGTTATGGTTATACACAGACAAGTTATATTTGCATGATTTAGCATAATTAATTCATCATTACCATTTTGTTTCATTCATGTGGCTGACCAATACTGGTTCATAACATGTGATACCTCACAAGGCTTCTTCTCTCTAAGCTGAGACCTTGAAACTGAGATATCTTTCGTTCTCAAAACAAGGTCTGGGCGTACTGCCAAATTGCAGCTACTGATAGTGATGATTCGTTCAGTCAGCCACTTGCATGAACACAAACATTGGTTTATAGAACAGCATATGAATAGAACACAGAAATTAGTTATAGGAAAAGCACATGAGTTGATTTCAAGTGTGGCATTTGCATTTTGAATCTGTTGCTGTTAACCCTCAATATGAAGTCCAAAGAGCTGTCACTGCCAGTGAAGCAAGCCATGATTAAGCTGATCAATCTAAACAAACTCATCAGAGAGATAGCAACAACATTAGGTGTGGCCAAATCAACTATTTGGTACATTCTTAAAAATAACGAACTCGCTGGTGAGCTCAGGAACACCAAAAGGCTTGGAAGATTACGGAAAACAACTATGGTGGATGACAGAATAATTTCCCTGGTGAAGAAAGACCCCTTCACAACAGTTGGCCAGATCAAGAACACCCTCCAGGAGGCAGGCGTATCTGTGTCAAAGTCAACAATCAAGAGAAGACTTCAACAGAGAAAAAAACAGGGTTTACCACAAGATGTAAAAAAATGGTAAGCCTAGAAGACCAGATTAGAGTTAGCCAAAAAACATCTAAAAAAAGCCTGTACAGTTTTGGAACAACATCCTATGAACCGATGAGACAAAGATCAACTTGTACCAGAATGATAGGAAGAGAAGAGTATGGAGAAGGGAAGGAACTGCTCGTGATCTGAAGCATACCACCTCATCTGTGAAGCATGGTGGAGGTAGTGTTATGGGTACTGTATGTATGCCTGCCAATGGAACTTGTTCCCTTGTATTTATTGTTGATGTGACTGCTGAGAAAAGCAGCAGGATGAAATCTGAAGTGTTTAGGGCTATATTATCTGCTCATATTCAGCCAAATGCTTCAAAACTCATTGGATGGTGCTTCACGGTGCAGATGGACAATGACCCGAAGCATACTGCGAAAGCAATCCAATAATTTTCAAGGCAAAGAATTGGAATGTTCTGCAATGGCCAAGTTAATCACCTGACCTGAATCCATTTGAGCATGTGTTTCACTTCCTGAAGACAAAACTGAAGGCAAAACGACTCAAGAACAAGCAGGAACTGAAGCCAGCTGCAGTAAAGGCCAGGCAGAGCATCACCAGGGAAGAAACCCAGCATCTGGTGATGTCTATGGGTTCCAGACTTCAGGCAGCTATTGACTGCAAAGGATTTGCAACCAAGTATTAAAATTTAATTTATGATTATGTTAGTTTGTCCAATTACTTTTGAGCCCCTAAAATTGGGGGGCTATGTATAAAAATAGTTGTAATTCCTACACGGTTCATACAATAATTTTGACAAAACCCTTAAATTGAAGATGAAAAGCTACACCTAAAGCACATCTTGATTGTTTAATTTCAAATCCATTGTGGTGGTGTACAGAGCCAAAATGATGCAAAGTGTGTCACTGTCCAAATACGTATAGGCCTGACTGTAATACTCAACTTATTTTACAGTCTTAATCTCCTGTTTACAGTTTTTATCTATAGTTTACAATCTTATCGGCACCTCAATAATCATACCACTCTATATCAGCACCAGCGGCTAATGTTAAAAATGCAACAGTGCCAGGAGTATTGGTTGAAGGACCAAGGAAAGTCTACCCTGATAATAACATTGATGATTAACAGCTATTTATGAGAGATATTTATCTCTTTGGGTACAGTGTCTCTTTTCATTGTGATACCCACATATGTAGGATCTTAATTTGAGCCAGTTTGCTACAGCAGGAAAATAATCCTGCAGCAACAGGAAGTGTGAATTATTATCAAAGATTTTTATAATTTAACCAAGATAGACCACAGCCCGTCATTTCAAATGGGAACAAATTAGTCATAGAGGGCAGAACAAGAAAGTAGGTGGGCAGAGTTCGAGCACGATCTAGCAAGATCCTATTGGCGCATTCTAGCCACATTTGCATATTTCCGTTAGGCAACTTTGTTGAAGGGGTGTTCCACTCAAAATACAACTTAACACGATTTGTCCACGTACTGTATCTGGACTGCATTAGAACGTCTCTGCATTGAAATGTTTGTCCTATATTGTTATAATGAATGCATCTTCGAATTGTGCTCTTTTTATGATAAATTCTAAAGTGGATTTAGCTACAATAACCACAGGTGTTTATTTTGTATCTGCTTAAGGAATGTGTCAAGTCCATCTGAATTCAGTAGGTGAATTGAATTCTTAAATCCAAATTCCCAAATAATATTCAATTGTTGATTTGGAAATCCAATTAAACTCCTGAACTGATTTAATTTAAATTAACCCTTAGCCTACAATGGTCGCGCTCCTGTAGAAATCAAATGAACATTAAAAAAATCCCCATCAAAATATGTCTGTTTAAACTGTGTTTTTTTGCATGCGCTACATCTCAATCCACCGCATCTGCTGATATTGCCCCTCCGCATCTGCTGATATCGCCCCTCCGCATCTGCTGATATCGCCCCTCCGCATCTGCTGATATCGCCCCTCCGCATCTGCTGATATCGCCCCTCCGCATCTGCTGATATCACCCCACCGCATCTGCTGATATCGCCCCACCGCATCTGCTGATATCGCCCCTCCGCATCTGCTGATATCGCCCCTCCGCATCTGCTGATATCGCCCCTCCGCATCTGCTGATATCGCCCCTCCGCATCTGCTGATATCGCCCCTCCGCATCTGCTGATATCGCCCATCCGCATCTGTTGATATCGCCCCTCCGCATCTGCTGATATCGCCCCTCCGCATCTGCTGATATCGCCCCTCCGCATCTGCTGATATCGCCCCTCCGCATCTGCTGATATCTCCCCTCCGCATCTGCTGATATCGCCCATCCGCATCTGCTGATATCGCCCCTCCGCATCTGCTGATATCGCCCCTCCGCATCTGCTGATATCGCCCCTCCGCATCTGCTGATATCGCCCATCCGCATCTGCTGTGAAAGGTGGCAGAGCTAGAGAGATGTTTGTTAGACTATGGCCAGATCAAAATCGGTCTTGTCACAAAATCATATGTAGCGTCTGAACGGTTTTGCTCTATGACACCCACAAGCCTCATCTGAGGTCAATACAGCCTCTTCTGACATGTTCTGTCTGTATCATCCAAATGGTTTGGGCTACACACTCATTTAAATAAAAAAAATAAAAACTTTATTTATCTAGGCAAGTCAGTTAAGAACAAATTCTTATTTAAAAGTATAGCCTAGGAACAGTGGGTTAACTGCCTTGTTCAGGGGCAGAACAACAGATCTTTATCGTGTCAGCTCGGGGATTCCATCTAGCAACTTTCCAGTTACTAGTCCAACACCCTAACCACTAGGCTACCTGCCGCATTTCTACTGATACTCTGCGCTTTGCTCTAGGACGCCCACAAGCCTCACTAGACTTGTCTGAAGGTCCCGGTAGCAGTTTCAAAAATGAATGGAAGTATATATGGAGATAGTTAAGGCCTAAAATAAGGGGATAAAAACATAGAATCTTTTTAGAAGTTTCCTGATCTTTCATATTTCATAGCTATAGGACAGACACTTCATAAGAAACTTCCTTTAGATATGTTGGGGGGGACTATCTGTTGTTCCATGTAGTGGATCTGTTATTCAATGTGTTTCTATTGGCTAATAGAAATAATGCCAAATTCAATGTTCCTCCAATCATTTTTTTAAATATATTTTTGGGGGATACCTTAAGGGATCTTACAACCCCTCCCCTGGCTTTGACGGGGCTTAGACTCTAGTCTAGAGGGTTAATAACAAAGTATACTATATGTTCACAAAATATTCACCCAATATATATTAGATATTGTGTATTATTTGTATGGACAACTGTTCATAGATATAAATGTACTATAATGTTCTGTTATCTTGTAGACTTTGTGTTGTCCAGCATCTTATCTCAATCAAGATGACAGAGGAGTAATAATCCACAAGCGATAATTGTTAATGAGAAAATACTTTATGGTCAAAATGGTAAATTAACAATGATCGATAAATAACGATAATCCCATAATAAAGAATTACTACCTTAGTAAAACTATTTTTGCAGATTATGTGTAGCACCGTCCACAGAATGAAAGTGGACAGAAAGTGATGCTGCTCTATACTCTCTACCAGAGATCATGTGTAACGTGGATGGTGCTGTTTTATAAGCCTTACTAAACTCTGGGTGAAATCAATAATGTGGACATAATACAATGTTTTGATCACTTTGAACCTGTGTATCCGGAAACCCAGTATCCTTCATGGCTCTGTTCCCAGAGCTTCTGTGAGAGGAGACGAGTGGCAAAGGGCATAACACACAAGACTGCTTTATCAAGTGCAAAAGCAACAACACTGACCTGCTAATAAAAATAGTTGTATTCCTAATGTCTGGGGCCAGGGTTTTGTCCTGACCATGTGACCTGACCAGGAACAACTCTGGGCCTTGACCTTGCAGTGGCAATTAAAAGATCCAACAAAGATATGAAGTACACGTGCTCCCACCACTCAGCAACAGTAATGAGTATCAGTGGTGGCTGGTGCCACTTTAAATCGAAGGATGGGCTTATTGTAATGGTTGGAATGGAACCGTATCAAACACATGGTTTCATGGTACTTGTTGCCTATTCCAATAGAACACCTTGAGCCGGTCAACAATACAGATGTAGGATCTTAATTTGATCACCCTGTTACAGGATAAATGTAAAACGTGTACTGTATTTGAGGTGTAAACAGGCTTTTGAAGTTTGTAATTTCCACTTTTAAATTTCAAACTTGATATTCACTTACGAAAAATGTATCAACCCCTACAAAAATGTCCATAATCCACATAATAACGCAGATAGAACAATGAGACAAGATATTTCACCTGATATATAGTTGTGAAGCATCGGCTTGTGTTTCCACTCACTACCAAATATGGTAGTGTGAGGAAGCACAGTGGGAGAAGATGGAGAAAAGATGGAATTTGGCCAACATTCTGAAAATTTTCTCATCGATGAAATATTTGATCTCAATACAGTTTTCTGTCCCCAAAACTAGAATCTATTACGAACAGAGTGGACTAGGTTTTGCAGACTTTACCCTTTGCCAAAGTTTTTTTTAAATTGTGTTGTTTAGAAGGAACTCAACAGCAAATTGAACTATTGCACACACACACTTAAACAAGGATCTCACCTTTAAGGCAAAGAAATTAAAAGCTTGAAAGTGGTATATGTAGTACAGTAATGAATGCTAGATTTCAAATGAATTTCAGACAAACTGCTCAAGTTTTAATATAGTGATTATAACTTGCAAAGCCTCATGCCTGTATCTCAACGTGGCAGCTAGCCTAGTAGTTAGAGTGTTGGACTAGTAACTGAAAGGTTGCAAGATCAAATCCTTGAGCTGACAAGGTAAAAATCTGTCATTTTGCCCCTGAACAAGGCAGTTAACCCACTGTTCCTAGGCTGTCATTAAAAATAAGAATTTGTTCTTAACTGACTTGCCTAGTTAAATAAAGGTAAAATTAAGTTTTAAAAAGGCCTAGTCACTCACAATCACGAATGCAGCATTCTATGGGTTTAAACATTAACATATCAAAAGGTCTATGATGCATTATTACCCTTACAGTAGAATCTGACTGTCAAATGAACTGACAAAATAAATATACACCGAACTTAAATAAATTATCTGTTTTTTGTTTATTTCGAAAGGAGGTATTAGCAATTTAGACATAAACAATATGGGTGAACATCTCAACGATATAGAAATGGATTGCTTTTCACAATTTTCTCTTCATACATTTCATGTTCAGTTCAACCTTACTGTTAGGCAGGATCTGGAAATTATAAAACGGTAAATAACATTCCCCTGAAGGTAGACACTCTACCCGAACAGGCATCTGAAAATGTGTCATTGAAAAAAATTGAGGAAATAATCAACCCCAAATATTTTGCATCACATAAGGCTGCTGAGGGGAGAACGGCTCATAAAAATGTCCGGAATTCTGATTACTGAAGTTAAACCACACAGTTGTCACACACACACCGCTCTGCAGACTTTGACATTAAGAAGAGCAAGGGGATATATTTTTCAATAACTCACAAATAGCGACACTCAGTGGTTAAGAAGTGAAACTGCGGCTAGACAACCAACATCGTTTCCAAATCTTGCCAAATAAAAACAAAAATTCAATAACAGATTGGAAAGAATATCACCAACGTTTTGTCTCTCAGACATGGTTGGCATAGCCATCATTGCCATCCTCTGTGTCCAGAGTTTTGGTGCGGTCCGTTTGCACTGAGGCATAGAGGTCAGAAAGCACTGAGACCGTGTCAGCGTTGTTGTTGGTCACAGTCACCTTCTCCACTTCCTGTGGCCCCTGTAGTGTCACCACATCAGAGTACTCAATCTGGGGCTGTGGGGAGCTGCGGCCAGACACCATCTTTGGGGCCTTCAGAGTCAGGTTGGCATAACAGTCCTGCCTTTTAGAGGGCGCCTGACAGAAAGAAGAAACATGGTAAATGTTTAATAAAGGTCCAATACAGCCCTTTTTATCTGAATATCAAATTATTTCTGAGTAACAGCTAAGTACCTTACTGTGATTGTTTAAATTAAACTAGTCAAAAAGAAACAAAAATAGCTTCTTAGCAAAGAGCAATTTCTCAAGAAAGAATTTAGCTAGGACTGTCTGGGAGTGGTCTGAATGGGTAGGAGAAAACGAAAAATTAGCTGTTATTGGCAGAGAGGTTTGGAACTATTTTTCCCCATGGTCTGCTAACTAATTTACCGCTTGGTGATTTCACCAGGCAGGCCAAAACTTCATCCTTCCAATACAGGCTGAAATTTCAGGTAGTCTTTTCAAACAGTTCTTACACAAAAAGGGTATTATCAGAATTTTCTCAATTTCGCAGTATAATTCCAACCACAAAGGGAAATCACATTTTTGACTGCACTGGACCGTTTATATATAATCTTGTCGACCAGCCAGCACTCTCTAGCAATTGAGCCTGGGGACAAGGTTAGGTTTAATATACTGTAGCACCTTTTGGTATGGGCCTATACATGACACAAAGAGATAGGTAACACAAATAATGAACAATAACAGGAGACATCTGTGCTTCACAAGGAGAAGGTGTAGAAAAAGAAGCACCTGAGAACTACTTTTGATCGGACGATCTCTGATGGATGAGGAACTGAGTGGAAGTTCTACTCCTGTCAACAAAGAGAAACCAGTTGTGAAAAATAGAATAATTCAACCCTGTGTCACTCATCACATCGCAGTGCACATATTCCATGCAGTAAGATGGAATTGTATTTTCTTGGTGTTATTACATGTAAGTACATAGTAACTAAACTACAAAACAAATTTGAAAAACTAAATGACCTGTTTCATTACATTATGATTCAGAATGCTTTGCTTTCGGGTGCTTGCATTGTGAATCGTAATGTAATGAAACAGGTCATTTAGTTTTTCAAATTTGTTTTGTAGTATAGTTACTATGTACTTACATGTAATAACACCAAGAAAATACAATTCCATCTTACTGCATCGGACGATATGTGCACTACTCTGACAACAGTGAAACATTGACATTCAAAATGAAATCTTCTGGGAACTTCTTCTCACTTGTCTGGGTGTAGCTGATGTTCCCATAGATAGGGTTGTCCTCCATGTCCCTCAGTCTCAGACTAAGACTGGTTGATTCACATCAAGGATGAGGAGAGAGCAAACAGTGAGGTCATTAGCAAAATGGATGTTAGCATGTAATAATAGTCCAAAGCCATCATGATCAAACCAGATAAACAAATCTAAAGGTGAATAAAGACAAACATCTGTGATCCAGAGCCATGTATATACTGTATCTATATCTGTCTATATACTGTATATATGGCTCTGCATCATTCATTGCAGCCCCATCAGACAGACAATTAATCTGTCATTAAACCTTTTTGTCCCTTTGTCCCTCTGTCTAATCATTACAGTTTTTCTCAATTGCCTACAAGCATTTTTTTGGAACAAAACAGTAAATACATTTTCCAGATGTAGTTGCCTTCTCAAAACATAAATACATTCATCAAAACTATTTTATACAGTCAGAATTGCAAATTCATGAATCAAAAGAACACGAATGCCTGCAAGAAGAATAACACAACCATATTTACCTTGAGTCCATGCAGACAAAACAAAGTTAGTCTGTCTTTTCAATATCCCAGTAGATAAATACATTGTTTTTGCAGTCACTAAATCATGAAGATCAAATTTGGAAGAGCAACTATCCAAAGGTGCAGAACTATGGGCAATTACTCTAAATTTTTGCATATTTCAGCAAACAACTTCATACACAATTTCATACACCAAATTGTTCAAATAAAAATAATGTAAAAAATGCATTGGTTGCAGGATTCAGATTCAGAGTGTTTAATAGTCACATGTACAGGGTTGCAGGTGTTATTGCAGGGTACAGGGAAAATATTAGGCTCCAAGCTCCAGCATGCAGGACTTAAAATGATGCAGTGAAATAAAATAATGAAAATGGTAATAAAAACCAAAAACAATAGAAATAGCCCTATATACATCCTAACTGTAGTAGTGATGAATAAATAAATGTCCATTGGTGTGGAGGCAGAGTAAATAATGTTTAGTGGGTGTCGGGGTGTGGGGGAATGACCATAGGGTGAAAAGCATGACCATTGAGGGGGTGTGAAATAAAAACAATCAAAATGATATATAATATACAGTGGGGCAAAAAAGTATTTAGTCAGCCACCAATTGTGCAAGTTCTCTCACTTAAAAAGATGAGAGAGGCCTGTAATTTTCATCATAGGTACACTTCAACTATGACAGACAAAATGAGAAAAAAAATCCTGAAAATCACATTGTAGGATTTTTTATTAATTAATTTGCAAATGATGGTGGAAAATATGTATTTGGTCAATAACAAAAGTTTATCTCAATACTTTGTTATATACCCTTTGTTGGCAATGACAGAGGTCAAACGTTTTCTGTAAGTCTTCACAAGGTTTTCACACACTGTTGCTGGTATTTTGGCCCATTCCTCCATGCAGATCTCCTTTAGAGCAGTGATGTTTTGGGGCTGTTGCTGGGCAGCACGCACTTTCAACTCCCTCCAAAGATTTTCTATGGGGTTGAGATCTGGAGACTGGCTAGGCCACTCCAGGACCTTGAAATGCTTCTCACGAAGCCACTCCTTTGTTGCCCGAGCGGTGTGTTTGGGATCATTGTCATGCTGAAAGACCCAGCCACGTTTCATCTTCAATGCCCGTGCTGATGGGAGGTTTTCACTCAAAATCTCACGATACATGGCCCCATTCATTCTTTCCTTTACACGGATCAGTCGTCCTGGTCCTTTTGCAGAAAAACAGCCCCAAAGCATGATGTTTCCACCCCCATGCTTGACAGTAGGTATGGTGTTCTTTGGATGCAACTCAGCATTCTTTGTCCTCCAAACACGACAAGTTGAGTTTTTACCAAAAATGTATATTTTGGTTTCATCTGACCATATGACATTCTCCCAATCTTCTTCTGGATCATCCAAATGCTCTCTAGCAAACTTCAGACGGGCCTGGACATGTACTGGCTTAAGCAGGGGGAGACGTCTGGCACTGCAGGATTTGAGTCCCTGGCGGCGTAGTGTGTTACTGATGGTAGGCTTTGTTACTTTGGTCCCAGCTCTCTGCAGGTCATTCACTAGGTCCCCCCGTGTGGTTCTGGGATTTTTGCTCACCATTCTTGTGATCATCTTGACCCCACGGGGTCTGATCTTGCGTGGAGCCCCAGATCGAGGGAGATTATCAGTGGTCTTGTATGTCTTCCATTTCCTAATATTTGCTCCCACAGTTGATTTCTTCAAACCAAGCTGCTTACCTATTGCAGATTCAGTCTTCCCAGCCTGGTGCAGGTCTACAATTTTGTTTCTGGTGTCCTTTGACAGCTCTTTGGTCTTGGCCATAGTGGGGTCTGGAGTGTGACTGTTTGAGGTTGTGGACATGTGTCTTTTATACTGATAACCAGTTAATACAGGTAACAGAGGAGCCTCTTAAAGAAGAAGTTACAGGTCTGTGAGAGCCAGAAATCTTGCTTTTTTGTAGGTGACCAAATACTTATTTTCCACCATAATTTGCTAATAAATTCATAAAAATCCTACAATGTGATTTTCTGGATTTTTTTTCTCATTTTGTCTGTCATAGTTGAAGTGTATCTATGATGAAAATTACAGGCCTCTCTCATCTTTTTAAGTGGGAGAACTTGCACAATTGGTGGCTGACTAAATACTTTTTTGCCCCACTGTATATATTAATAACTGCAAAAGTGATGAATGTCGTCGGGTGGGGGCAGAGTAAAAGTCCCTTGCGGGTTGTCCATAGTGGCAGTAGCAGGGGAGCGGGGGGAGCAGGTAGCTGACTAGTGGTGGCTATTCAGCAGCCTGATGGTCTGAGGGTAGAAACTATTGGCCAGTCTTCCAGTTTTTACCATGATGCGCCTGTACTCTCCGCGTCTGAGTGATAGAAGCGGGGAGAACAGGCCATGGCTTGGGTGGCTGGTGTCCCTGAGAATCGGCCATCCTGCAACACCTGGCATTGTAGGTGTCCTGTAGGGCAGGCAGTGTGTACCCAATGGTGCGTTCGCCTGCACATATCACCATCTGAAGAGTCTTGCGGTCCGCAGAGGTGGAGTTACCGTACCAGGCTATGATGCAGCCCGACATTATGCTCTCAATGGTTCTCCTGTAGAACACTGTGAGGGTTCTCGGGGACAGGCAAAAAATGTTCAGCATCCTGAGGATGAAGAGTCGCTGTCATGCCTTCTTCACCACGTGTCCATGTGGTTAGACCATTTCAGCTTCTCTGAGATGTGTACGCCGAGGAAATAGAAGTTATTGATCGTCTCCATGGCGGCCCTGTTGATGAGGATGGGGGTGTGCCCCAGCCTGGTTCCTCCTGAAAACCACAATCAGCTCCTTTGTTTAGCTAACGCTGAGGGAGAGGTTGCTTACCTGGCACCACACCGTCAGAGTGCCTACCTCCTCCCTGTAGGCTGTCTCATCGTTGTTGGTAATCAGGCATACTATTGTTGTCGTCATGGAACTTGATGATAGAGTTGGAACTGTGTGATGCCACACACTCGTGGGCATACAGGGGAATACAGGAGGGAACTGAGAACGCACCCTTGTGGGGCACCCGTGTTGAGAATCACTGTTGAAGAGGTAATGTTGCTTACCTTCACCTTCACTGGGGGCGCCCGGTCAGGAAGTCAAGGACCAGTTGCATAGGGAGGAGTTCAGACTGATTGCTATGAGCTTTCTAAATAGCTTATAGGGCACTATGGTATTGAAGGCCGAGATGTAGTCGATGAACAGCATATTATGCATTTCTTTTGTCCAGGTAGGTGAGGGCAGTGTGCAGTGCATTGACGATTGCATCGTCCATGAAGCTGTCAGGGAGGTAGGCGAATTGGAGAGGGTCGAGTGTGTTGGGGAGGGAGGAGGTGAGTGCTACTGGTCGGTAGTCGTTCAGTTACTTTCCCTTTTTTTCTTTTTTTGTAGCAGAGTTTCGACTGTTAGATGCACATCAGCTGTAGTGATGCATAAAACAGTGGAAAGAGGCATGCTGCTAGCCAACATTGTACCGGAGAACAAGTGCCCACACATGGATTATTTGGCCTCCCCATCTTTCCAGACCAGATTTATACCCCCCAGAAAGGCTGGATGTTTTGCCCCTGCCTGCTATGAGAGTGAGCTAGTGAGTGAGTAAGTGAGCCAGCCAGCCAACACTTTAGCCAGATTCATTCATCGGTATCATCACAATCTAATTCCATGTAGTCAATACATAGGCTGATTTGTTGTAGTTTTGGAGACTTTCCTTTGGCGCACAGAAACAAAATCCACAGTAGAAATAAGGAAAGGTGAATACAATGGAGGAACAGAATTGATATGAATGTATAGCCCTCAATATATACCAAAGTAATTATCGATAATGGAATGTAAAATTGTTGAAGATTAAGATTTAATATTAACCAAAAGTTACTGAAAGTAACCCTCTACATCTCTGCATGTCTGCAATTTTATAAAAAGTATAAAAATGATATTGTCCCTATTGCCTAGATCTTTCCCTTTATTGTACATGGCTATGACACTGATGGGGTGATTAATAGTTTACTGATTGCCGGAAACAGAACACAATTGCACATATTTCTCTTCTGACAAAAACGTTGTGTTAATATTCTGTGAACAAAGCACATAACAGTGAATTTCGTATTCACTGATGACATATGTATTTAAAGTTTTGCAAAAGGTGGTCTAAGATATGCAAGTCAGGTATAAAACCAAGAATATGATCAGAAGATCTGTAAATGGATTTGAGCACAGATCAAAAAATTGTTTGTAGGCAATTGAGAAACTGCGATTAGATACACACCTCCTTCTGAAGCGGGGCAGAAATGTATTTCCTTTATCTGTAACAACAAAAGAGTGTTCTCTGTCAGTATTTTCTTTTCAATCAGAGGTTGTGTTAACCATTGACTTCAGTCTTACCTGTACAATGTGTTTCGATACAGCAAAGAATATTCCAGCACACTGAAAAGACCAACATTGTGCTGACAACTGACAGTAGGATCCACAGCTCAAAAGACCCGCAGAAAATACCAAAAACTATGGGGAGAACAACAACAAGAAAGAGAACAGGTGTATAACCGTTAGTATACGTTGTTTTCTTTGCATTCGGCTGACAAGACTTTATGGCATGTCTGACAAAGACTTTCGGGTCTAGATTTTGCACAATAAAACGGCAGGTGCATGCCACATGTCTTTTGGGAGCCTACAACAGTGTGTGGGTTCATTTGGATTACACTGTGTAATACTTTTTATTTTAAATTACGCTGACACCAATCTTTGAACCTGAAGCGTTTTGAGCTGCATTTTTTTTTTTTATGGCATGTAAATTTGACCTTTTTGACCTCTTGATGAGAATAAAATATTGTCTAACTTCAAACAAGCTTTTAAAAAGGACACCACAATATCCACTGTTTCTAGGCCGTCATTGAAAATAAGAATTTGTTCTTAACTGCCTTGCCTAGTTAAATAAAGGTTAAAAAAATCAAAATAATATTGTGAGTTAAAATAGATCAGACTTACCTGTTGTTTGAGTGCTGCTGTTACAGCTATCTGCCATGATTGCGAGTTTATAAACCTGATAAATTCAGACTCGCTTGAGAAAAATAAATTATTTAATCCCTCCCTGTGACTCTCTAAAAGATTGATCCAAGATGTAATTATATTGAAGCGTAATTCTGTACTAAACTATTACATTTGTATTTTAAGGTGTTGGTTTTAGTGATGCAGGTTCATCTAGGGTTCTTTCTGGGAGTTTGCTGCAGGATGTTAGCTTGTCATTTCTTTTGTGCATCAGCAGGGCAATCTGCAGAAAACCACAATCCTTCCTATGAAAACAACTCATGCTGAGCCACATTTTGGTAATGCGCAAAAGAGAGAGAATATTCTGTGTGAGTTTTATACCAAGGGATGCAGCACCGCTTTATTTTTGACTGAAAGATTAGGACACATTTTTGGTTTGTACGTTTTGGGAAATGTACTAATGTGTTTGCTATTGTGCTAAAAAAGATAGAAAATTATAGTGTCTGCAAAGAAAAAAAAAAAAAAACATTATAAATATTTAGACAGCGTAGGCCTAAAATGATCTACAATGGTTACCTATACTGAGACCCCCCCCCCCCCCCCCCCCCCCCAACATAAGTTAATTTAATTATCGATGATGGATGGAAGAATGACATGTGTTTTTGTTGTTGTTGAGTCAACCAATTTCTCCTAAACAGTTTGACAATACCTATACGTGCATAGTATGGGCGTGTCTTAAAACTCTTATCCCACGTCTTCTCTAACTTTTCTTCCTTTTCCTGAGTGCTGGTGTGTATGTAGCAAGCTACGAACTTGACCGCAGCAAAATGTTCAATTTCGGATCAAAAATACTTGTACTTTTTCTCGTGGCTTTCCCATGTGGCCTGATATCCTTCGGTAAGTCATTTTATCCTTTTGAATGTGTATTCGTCACTCCAACGGTCCAGAGTTCATTGCAATAATGAAACGTTAACAAAGTTAACATTGACGTGGCATAACGCAGTTTTTCATTCAGTGATATTTAACGTTTGAAGACTGCATTGTCTTAAAGCTTCGTGCTCAATATCCATATTTGATTAATTAAACAAATGCATTTAACATAAAATTATAGCAGGAACATAACACTTTGGGAAGCTTTCTCAATATAGGCTTGTTGAGACATCGCATGCTTATGCAAATTAAACAATTTCCATAGATGTAGTTTTGTGGTGAAAGATAATAAGAACCTTAAATGGAGAAACAAAAATGACACATTTTTCAAGACAAAATTTCTATACACAAACTAGTATTCTGCACTAGAGCGCTAAAAACGATATTCACAAAGTTTAGCATATCTTTGCAGGGGGGCTCTTATTTTGAAAAATACAAGTAAAAGATCTGCGGTCATGCTGCCAGCATAATATACTGCTGCTAGGAGAACGTGCGGTCATGCTGCCAGCATAATATACTGCTGCTAGGAGAACGGTAATCTCCACACTGAGTTCCCCTTTTCTCTATGGTGACGTGTCCCAGGATCATCGTTGCGATAGTACTGTGTTGATGCATTGTAACACCCGTGTGAGGCGCTTACTTTTACGTTGTATCTTGCCTGTTACATAGTGTTCAAATTGATACAATAGGGCAGGCCTACTACTAAATTTTTGGCTTTGCAATTTGTTATACAAAGTTTATACAGAATGTTCGATTAATTAGGCCTACCAATCATGAAGCATAACAAGACCTAGTTTTAACCTTTAGGCTACACATTCTTTGTGAACGAGCACAATTAACGAATTAATCTCTTTTCATTATCACTTGTATCTATTTAGTAGTGTCACTAGTTTACATTTATTTGATCCATTGTATCCTATGTGTATTTTTTGTGAAGATGGACAAACTAGGGGTAACGTTAGGTTAAGAGACCTGGCCTTTTTAACAGGTGGCGAGTTGAAATCACACATATCAGTTATTATAGCAATTTATGCAATGTGTATGTGTTAAAATGCACACATTGCTAATGGCTTCTCTGTTTGGACAGGCCAAGTATCTGCAGACTCTGAGTCTGCGGAGGACATTTTTCCGGATTCAACAGTCGATGAGGAGGAGGAGGAGGAAGAGGATGAGGTGCTGGTGGAAGAAGATCAGGTCCCAGGCTCAGTATGTGTCGTTGGTCGAACTGGGATGAAAGCGGCTTCTATTGTCCCTGCCAAATGAACCAGACAGTCATTTGACATATTGCTATTTGATTTGATATTTTTAAATCTCTCAGGAAACAGAAGATGACATAGATGAAGATGCTGCAGTTGGAGATGTAACCTCTCACCCTGATGCTGACACCACCATTGTCTTTGTGACTGGGGAAGGTTGGCCTTCTCTTCCTTGATGAAGACTTTCATATAATTTTACACTCAGTCATTCATTGTAAATTTAAAGGCTAATATGCAAGACAGCATTGATGTGAATGAATTATTCAATTCAATGGTTTAATTTGTATATCTTTGTGCCCTCTATCCAGAGTTCCCAGCCAATGAGATTGTGAAGTTCCTGGTGGGTTTCACCAACAAGGGAAGCCAGGATTTCACTGTCCATTCCCTGGAGGCCTCCTTCCGTTACCCTCAGGACTTCCAGTTCTACATCCAGAACGTGAGTCTGGTCTCTCGGATGCATGACGCCTGCATGCCTCATATGAGGAATAGAAAGTCCCCATGAAAACACACATGATTCTGTAACACTTCATACATTATAATGGGGTTTGTAATCTGTTTACTTCCAATTTATTAACTAACAATTACTATAATATTAACTTATTATAAAGCCTTTACAAACCTGATAACATATGTATTACCTATGATAGATGACAGTTAGTTCAAAAACAGTGTGTTGTATTTACCAAATATACATGGAATGCCCTGTAAAATGTAGTATTGGGAACTTTCTGCCATTGTTGATCAGAAAAGTAGACAAGATTTTTTTGGTATCTAGTTCACAGCCTTGCCCCTGAGCACTGTGGTCCAGCCCCAGAAGCAGGCCTCCTTTGAGTACTCCTTCATCCCTGCTCAGCCTATGGCTGGTCGTCCCTTCGGCCTGGTTATCCTACTCAACTACCAGGACAGTGAGGTGAGATTTATTGATTGTTTTTATTATTGTAATGTTTTACATCTTCAGTATGCCCAGCTCATATGGGTGGTTGACCAGGTGTTCAGACATCACCCTGACCAGGTTCAGAAGTTCATTGGAATGTATGTCCTGAGGCGCTGATCTTGTGTTTTGACTGTCCTGCAGGGCAACGGTTTCCAGACGGCCATTTACAACCAGACCGTCACTATCGTTGAGCTGGAGGAGGGACTGGATGGAGAGACGTAAGCATTTCTTTGCATACATCAATTCTATTTTTATGCCAGTATTTGGTTTATTTTAATTTATGTTTTAGGTACATTTGTTTAAATATTTTAACTCATTTTTATAGTATGACATGTTTTCCTTTGTTTCTCCTCCAGAATATTCATGTATATCTTCCTGACTGGATTGGTTGTCTTGGCGGTCTTTGGAATGTACCAGGTGCTGGAGTCTAGGACGGTACGAGTTTCATGAATCTAAATTGTCATAGTTTATCTTCTATGTCATCTCCACATCTTTACATAAGGTGTTGAATGTTACATTAAAAATGAGCACCAGGGTGAATGAAGTGATGACCTTTCATCTATGTTGTGCAGAGGAAGAGGTTCCCTGTGAAGGTGGAGACGGGCACTGGTGGGATGAACGGTGTGGACATAAGCTGGATTCCCCAAGAGACCCTCAACATCATGAGTAAGTTGAGCTTCGTCATGAGCTTTAATACTCTGTCATAGCTTTTCTTCCTGAGTGCAGGAAGACAAATTCAAACTCTGCTTATAACAACCACTTTTTTGGAAGTGTACTTGAAAAGGCCTCTGTTTTTATCTTGTCTGTACAAAGATGAATATCAACTCAAATGGCTGTATTGACCATCCCTCTTTCTCTCTCGCTCTCTCTTACAGGCAAGGCATCGGCATCCCCTAAAGCCTCCCCAAGGAAACGCACCAAGAGAGCGGTGGGAGTAGATCAGTAAACCATTCCATGATGTGGCCGCCTTCATATCAATGTCCACCAGGCCCATGTTCAAGGCCCATGACATCACAACCGTCAACACCATCAACCTCTGCTCAACCTCTGGGTGGACCTAGTTAGTTATCCAAGAGCTTTTTGCCACTGATACATAGGCATACACCAAATGTCTCAATGTCAAGGGTTCTTGGACTGAAGACACTGGTGTCACGAATGTGTCCCATTTAGACACCACTCTAGTTGGACATGGTCATAATTGTGCATATTTGGCCCACATTTAGTTTAATAAAGGAACTTGTTTTTTATCACTGTGTGGTTGAAACACTAACGGACTGATATGAGACTAAAGACTGAGTAATTGAATCACCATGCCAGCTCCATGAAAGACATGGGGAAGACTTGGAGTTTTAGACCTGCCAAAGAAAGCTATAATGCTACACCAAGTATTTCAATCAATCTTTTTTCTTACTTTTACAAATGTATTTAAATACTGAAATTCCTGAAGTATTATGATATTGAGCTTTTAGTTCTATTTTATTCTGTGCCTTAGTGGCTGACTCCCTGTCTGCACGGTCAGGAATTGAGATAGTGACCAAAAGGGTATCCCAAGTTCCTCCAAGGGAAAGTTTTCCTTAATGTGGACCAGGTTTTTCAGTGTCATACTTTGGAATATCATAAAGATGCTTTGAAAGGCTCAGCAAAGAGAATTTCAAAAGAAAAGGCCATAAGCTACCAGGTTACATTGTTAAATGTCAAATGATACAAATGCATTTGAAAAGGTACTTGCTTTCAGAGTCCGGTTTCATTTTTTCCCAAAGCATACTACAATAAATGTAACTGGTTGACTTATGAATTATATATTTTTTTCACACATACTGCGCTGACACTCCAACACACACAAACTACATATGTACACACTGCAGCTACTCTGTTTATTATCTATCCTGATTGCCTAGCACATTGACTCAGTACCGGTACTCCTTGTACTGTATATATCCTTGTTATTTTATTGTGTTTCTATTTCCTTTTTATTTTGTATAATTGTCATTTTCAATCTGCATTGTTGGGAAAGGGCTCTTAAGTAAGCATTTCATGGTAAAGTCTACACCTGTTGTATTTGGAGCATGTGACAAATACATTTGTTTTGATTTCATGCCTCAATTTATGATGCTCTGAAATAAGCACTTTATATGGTCTTTTGATTTTGCTCAATACTATTCTCAGAGAAATCAAAGATGACTGATGTCAGATTGTCAAGGGATCTGAATGAGAGGAGACTGTCCATATGTACCAATGGGCTATTTGTTTGTCAGCAAATGAGAGACATGGGATGGCACTAAACGTATCTCTGGCGAAGAGCGTTGATGAGGTGAGAGAAGCGCTCTGAGACGAAGCACGCACGCGAGGGGCAGGTTAAGTAACGTCACCGTTATCATGTTTTGGATGGAGAATAAACTGCAACTGATACTGCAAATGTCAATCGACTCCTGGTAACCAGATAGGACGTCATAAGCAATTTATCTTGATCGATTCATCTTACTTCGCTTTGATTTTTTTCTCAATTTATGAGCGACTTTGTTGGATCCCACAGATGGCGAGAGGCACCCTCCGCTGGGTTTGATATGGGAATGGGATTTACGTCAGCGAAGATTCTAATATTTTGTGCATGTATTACATTAGGTAAGACGGGTTCAATAATCGTTCTAGATACATATTTATTTGTAGAATATTCAATTTATTTTTCGACACCACTGTATTGGCTCTGTTTTTATAATATATTGGATGAAACGTAATATTTTATTAATTAAGGGTGTAGGCTAAATGTAGATGTTGCATGCAGAGTGAGAGTTGTAGCCTACTATTTGATAGTGACAAGCCTTATTCATATTTTAAGTGCTTATCAATAATGCATTGTCACTCAGGTGTGTGCAGTTAGATTTTGGAGTGCTTGAATGATATTTGACAAGAAATAGACTTGCAATGTTGTGCTGGTTTGGGGTCACAAAGTACTGAGTATGGCTGGAGGGGGACTAGGCCCCATCCTGAAGTTGGAGAATTGTGCATTTTTCAAACACCTGAAACATTTTTAATCATTATGCTTAATTCTATGTACAAAAAAATATATATGTAAATGTCTCTGCATATTTAAGTTTACCTCTTGAGCTGTATCCTCCTGACTGGTGGTTAAGAAACTAAATATGCTTCTCTGGTAAAAACTGGGTAAATGATTGAAAGGAATGTGAGTTGTATTCAGTAATTGCTTGCTTTTCTGAAGTCTACCAACCTTGCCAGAAGGTATTTAATTTTGTCCTTATTTTACCAGGTACGTTTTATCATCTACAGGAACAACCCTCAGAATAGTTACAGGGGAGCAGAATGATCCAATTGAAAGCTGGGGATAATTAGTTGACCATGATGGTATGAGGGCCAGATTGGGAATTTAGCCAGGACACCAGGGTTAAAACTCCTACTCTTACAATAAATGCCATTGGATATTTTAGTTACCACAGAGAGTCAGGACACCTGTTTAATGTCCCATCCAGAAGACAGCACCCTACACAGGGCAATGTCCCCAATCACTGCCCTGGGGCATTGGGAACTTTTTTTATATATATATCAGAGGAAATAGTGCCCTCTACTGGCCCTCTAACACCACTTCGAGCAGCATCTGGTCTCCCATCCAAGACCAATCCTGCTTAGCTTCAGTGGCAAGCCAGCAGTGTGTTGCAGGGTGGTGGTATGCAGCTTATGAGGTTGGGAGATTGGGACCCTATCTAGGCTAGCTAAAGCCAACGTCATACAATTGCTAGGTGGCCAGTAGTATTACAGCTAATATATATTTTTAAATATCATTATTATTATATAGTGCCTTGCAAAAGTATTCATCCCCCTTGGCATTATTCATATTTTGTTGGATTACAACCTGTAATTTAAATAGATTTTTATATTGATTTCATTTAATAGACATACACAAAATAGTCCAAATTGGTTAAGTGAAATGTAAAAAAATGACTTGTTTAAAAAAATAAAAATAGAAAAACAAAAAAGTGCTGTGTGCATATGTATTCACCCCCTTTGCTATGAAGCCCCTAAATAAGATCTGGTGCAACCAATTACATTCAGAAGTCACATAATTAGTTAAATAAAGTTCACCTGTGTGCAATCTAAATGTTACATGATCTGTCACATGATCTCATTATATATACACCTGTTCTGAAAGGCCCTAGAGTCTGCAACACCCCTAAGCAAGCTGCACCACCAAGCAAGCATCACCATGAAGACCAAGGAGCTCTCCAAAGTTGTGGAGAAGTACAGATCAAGGTTGGATTATAAAAAAACATCTGAAACTTTGAAAATCACACGGAGCACCGTTAAATCCATTATTAAAAATGTTTTGAAAGAAAATGGCACCACAAAAAACCTGCCAAGAGAGGACAGCCCACCAAAACTGACGGACCAAGCAATGAGGGCATTAATAGAGAGAGGCAGAGAGGACAACAAAGAGACCAAAGATAAAGCAACACTTGAGTGGTTTAAGGGTAAACATTTAAATGTCTTGGAATGGCCTAGTCAAAGCCCAGACCTCAATCCAATTGAGAATCTGTGGTATGACTTAAAGATTGCTGTACACCAGTGGAACCCATCCAACTTGAAGGAGCTGGAGCAGTTTTGCCTTGAAGATTGGGCAAAAATCCCAGTGGCTAGACGTGCCAAGCTTATAAAGACATACCCCAAGAGACTTGCAGCTGTAATTGCTGCAAAGGGGGGCTCTACAAAGTATTGACTTTTTGAGGGGGGGGAGGATAATTATGCATGCTCAAGTTCAGTTATTTGTCTTATTTCTTGTTTGATTCACAATAATAAAAAAAAAATTGCATGTTGTTTAAATCACATGATACAAACCCCCCCAAAATCTATTTGATTTCCAGTTTGTAAAGCAACAAAATAGGAAAAATGCCAAGGGGGTGAATACTTTTGCAAGCCAATGTATTTGGGGAGGGGGCATTGGATTGAATGTGCAGTGGGACACTGCAAATGATCCAGGCAAGCAACCAAATCTGGGGGCAGTTGCTCTATTCTCAGAATCACAATATAACCCATGCCCTGATATACTTCAAAGTTTTCTATGCTTTAAAATCAATCATTCAAGCTTATATAACAGACAGTTGCTATTACAGTGGCCTTGGACAACTTATCCCTGACACCTGACCCCTGAGCCTAAATGATCAATAAGGGGGTGGGAGGGAGGAGGTAGATGGGAGAGAATTGTGACATGAACCATTCTCACAGGTAGCCTATGCTGCTTATATCTATTGGCAACGGACATATCTGCTGATGGCATCATCCACTCTTTGAAGCATTTCTAAATCACAGGAGGACAAATATCTCTAATGCAATCTCGTCATTAAAACTACATTGAAAGGCCATTTTGAAAGACTGGAAGAAAAAAATTTGCCAAACTTCCTGGGAGGGATGCTGAGAGCTGTTATGTCTCTGTTTCCTCCATTTTAACTCCAAGAACAACAAAGAAGGAGGGTGACCTACTTCTGGCATCCTCCCATTTGTTTCAGAAGACACTCTTCTCTTCAAACAGGGAGATGGATAAAGGTCTGGATCAGTGGAGGCTGGTGGGAGGAGCTATAAGAGAACGGGCTCAATGTAATGGCTGGAATGGAATTAATAGAACGGTATCAAACACATCAACCATATGGAAACCACATGTTTGACTCCATTCCATTCACTGCATTCCTGCCATTACAATGAGCCCGTCATCTTACAGCCCCTCTCACCAGTGTCCTCTGATCTAGATAAAGATGAGAACCTATTGCTATTCTATCATGACATAAAACAATTATATTTGGCCTCTGTAAGAGCAATGCCTGAATTGTACAATAAAACCTGTGGTAAAAATGAACAAGCAGGATATGTACCATATGGATACAGTATTATTTTTTTCACAACAGGCAATATAATGGGCTTTCTTTCCTTAATGCATTTGGATGTATTTTTCTCTCTGTGTGTGTTTTGCAGTGTCCCTGGCTGTGGCAAGAGTCTCAGCGGCAGATGTGAAGTGTGAGAATATTTACAGGGACTTCTCTGACTGTGTTCTGGAGCTGGGGGAGAGCATGGATAACTACCAGGAGAATGTGACCAGCGAGATGGGAGTGGAAGCTGTGTGTAGGTGAGAGGGGTGTGTGTGTCTGTGTGTCTGTGCGTGTGTGTGTGTGTGTGTGTGCAACGTACAGCATCCTCTACGTAGCTGCATCTGTATTTGCAGTGCACCAGGATCTCATGGGACCTGATTACTCTTACGACTGTAGGCAGAACGTATAAAACAGTGTCTGTGTTTTTCTCCTTCTGCTTGTGCATATAAGATCTAATATCGAAATCCAGTAAGGTGTGTACCTTGCGTAAGAACAGTGGAGAGAAGAGAGAGATGCTGCAACCTCTGAGGAAGATAGCATAAGTGAATGGTGCTGAAACACTGAGCCACTGTACTGAAGAATATACAACTTTGCTGCAGCAGTAATGAAACTCAGAGGCCATCTTCTATATATTTTTTTATTGTTACTGAGTGCATTCCTATACATAGTAAAAAATATTGTCTAAAGCTTACGCAGGCCTTGCCTTCCCCGGGTGAAAGAAGTTCCCTGTGCAGCATCAGCTCTTTTTTCGTATCGAATTTCTGTGACTACAAAATAAAGGTGGGTTGATCTTGCAAAACGCTAGAATAAAAACTGTTACAGTTTCACTGGACAGTAGTATAAAAAACAATAATAAACCAAAAATACTAATGTAAAACACACCTTTGGCCATATGTGTTACAGATGAGCTTTGAAGCCTGGCATGTGAGGCGATTAAAGTGCCAGATAAATCAAATCAATGATATTCTTCAATCCAATAGATTGAAAACCAATGGAATGTTTTCATGTCAAATATGAAACAGTTAGTGGATTTGTAGAAGACCCTCTTGTAAAGCACTTTGAGACAACTGCTGATGTAAAAAGGGTTTTATAAAATATATTTGACTGATTCATTGATTGATCTTTCATCCCTAGCCACTGGGAGGCGTTCCACACGTGTGCCCTGACGGCACTGTCCGGGTGTCAGAAGGAGGTGGGCTCCATCTGGGAGACGCTAAGAGAAGACTCCAGGAAGATCCGCTTCCAGGGCAGCCTCTTCGACCTGTGCAGCCCTAGCTCGGCCCCAAGCCTGCGCTCGCCTCTACCCCTGCTGTTCCTGGGCTTGCTGATCCTGGGGGGGCCCATCTGGCCCCCCACATAGGTGAGGGATCTCTCCTCCTCCTCGCTTCCACCACCATGCGCTCTCACATTCCCTGAGGTGGGGTGAGTAGTGAGACGATCAGTGAGTAGAGAGGGGATATGGATTGAAGATTAGGTTAGCACACAGAGCCATGTCTCTATGGAGACACCATTGATATATTTTGTACTGGGTAATCAGAAGCCTATGATGTCACAGAGCCATTTATGTCTATGGAGAGATTAATGGATACTTATGGCTCTGGGTTACCATAGATGTCACCATAGATATCTTTGGCACTAAGTAATTATAGGGTTATGATATCAGGGCCTTGGATGTTAATGTCATCAATATCTAGGAGTCTGGATAAACATACATACCCAAGACCCAAGCAATTGTAATGAAATTACCTACTACAGTATACGCCTATGAAAAAAAGCAATTTTAAAGCAATTGGTCGGTTTTGTTGACAATCAGGTGAATTCTTTATAAACAATGACCTTTTGACCCCTACACACCAGCCCCAAATGGTTGGAGTTGCATGGCTGCTATAATGACACCAAAAAGGTATTTTCTATATTTTTGCTCTGTTAAACCGTTTCTTTGGTCATCCTGTTAAACAGTAGGTGCTGTTAAAGTCAGGTAATGCTCTTAACTGAATATTGTAAAAAATCATTGTTAGTAATTGTGGATAAAGGACAACAGTCTAGTTAGTTTCTCTCTTGCCAACTAGTTATTGTACCTGAAAATTATCCCTGGTTATGTGAGAATGTTCAGTGTTGTTTTATGAACCTGTGTCTTGTATGGAAGTCCAAGTTTTTGGCTGTTAATTCATTTTATATCATTGACTCCACAACCATATACAATTGTACACAGTTCACTTCCAAGCACATTCAACCTTACAGAAAACGCACAGCATACTGAGTAGAAATAAAGATGAGGTAATGCCACAAATATTAACTTTATTATGGAAGCTAAAATATATAGGACTTAAGTCATAGGATTATCCTATGGCACCACCTTGCATTGTTAGGGCTAATGTCTCAATGCATTACAATATTTGATTTTGTCAACAGTTGTAATATTACATCAAACTGAGTAAATATAAATATAAAATCGAAGTAATTTGTAGTTTTATAGCAACATGTGGTGTTATTGTATAGCTTCTCCGTTACTACTCTGACTGAATAGGCAATGAGGGGTGAATCCTGACTTAGGAATTTATTCCTATCCTACACACTTCTCAGTATATTCAGACTTACCTTATTGAGTCGCGTAATGCGCTCTGCAGGTATGGCTACCTTGCGCACTCTGAATAAATGTAAAACCCTCCCACTTGCTGGCCACCATATTTTCTAGATGAGTTTTCATTCAATGGTATTTTCAGTACATTTATCTTAAGGCATCCCTTTAAATACAGTGTAACTTAATTTTTTAAATTTCACCTTTATTTTAACCATAGGCCAGTTGAGAACAAGTTCTCATTTACAACTGCAACCTGGCCAAGATAAAGCAAAGCAGTGCGACAAAAACAACACATGGAATAAACAAACGTACAGTCAATAACACAATAGACAAATCTGTATACAGTGTGTGCAAATTAAGTAAGGAGGCAAGGAAATAAATAGGCCAATAGTGGCGAAGTAATTACAATTTAGCATTTTACACTGGAGTGATATATGTGCAGATGAGAATGTGCAAGTAGAAATACTGGTGTGCAAAAGAGCAGAAAAACAAAAACAAATATGGGGATGAGGTAGGTAGTTGGTTGGATGGGCTATTTAAGATGGGCTATATACAGCTGCAGCGATTGGTAAGCTGCTCTGACAGCTGAAGCTTAAAGTTAGTGAGGGAGATATAAGTCTCCAACTTCAGTGATTTTTTTCAATTCGTTCCAGTCATTGGCAGCAGAGAACTGTAAGGAAAGGCAGCCAAAGGAGGTGTTGGCTTTGGGGATGACCAGTGGAATATACCTGCTGGAGCGTGTGCTACAGGTAGGTGTTGCTATGGTGACCAGTGAGCTGAGATAAGGCGGAGCTTTACCTAGCAAAGACTTGTAGATGACCTAGAGCCAGTGGGTTTGGCGACAAATATGTAGCGAGGACCAGCCAACGAGAGCATACAGGTCGCTGTGGTGGGTAGTATATGGGGCTTTGGTGACAAAAAGGATGGCACTGTGATAGACTGCATCCAATTTGCTGAGTAGAGTGTTGGAGGCTATTTTGTAAATGACATCGCCGAAGTCAAGGATCGGTAGGATAGTCAGTTTAACTAGGGTATGTTTGGCAGCTTGAGTGAAGGAGGCTTTGTTGCGAAATAGGAAGCCAATTCTAGATTTAACTTTGGATTGGAGATGCTTAATGTGAGTCTGGAAGGAGACTTTACAGTCTTGCCAGACACCTAGGTATGTATAGTTGTCCACATATTCTAAGTCAGAACCGTACAGAGTAGTGATGCTAGTTGGGCAGGCCGGTACGGGCAGCGATCGGTTGAAGAGCATGCATTTCGTTTTACTAGTATTGAAGAGCAGTTGGAGGCCACAGAATGAGTGTTGTATGGCATTGAAGCTCGTTTGGAGGTTTTTAACACAGTGTCCAAAGACAAATATAGTTAGAATATAGTCAACAGACTCAATAGAATACATAGAGAGAACGGGGTCAGAATATAGGGATTAATGAAAGAAAGCCATCTATGCATATTCATCTCTGTTTCAGCACCAACTGGTAGATTTAAAAATACTCTGATCTTGTCGATTATTTAGGCACATTTTTGGGCTTTACGCACAAAATATACTGATGAATAAAAAATACAGTGGTTCGAGTCAAACTGAAAGCTGTCATATTCAAGTTCAATCCATAAAATATTGTAAGGTGGAAAAAAAAAAGAGTACAATAGAGGTTGAACAATAATCCTATAAATCTACTCTAATTCCCACTAATCATGGAACTGTATGACAACAGTCCAGTCGTGTGTTCTTAGTTCCAGAATGATTCAAATAGGCTACATGTCCCAACTTATTGCACAACGTTAGCCGAATATGATCCACTAATGCTAGCAACCCCCAGGAACAATTTACAAGGACATGACAGAGGAAAGAAAGGTAAACGGAATGGAATGAAATTATGCAAAAATAAATGTATGTGGGTATTACTGACGGTGGCTCGAGATAGTGGCTAATATTTAACGTGATACAAATTGTCAAATAAAACAGAGAAAAGCCTGGGCATATAATCAAAACATTCTAAAGAGCATACATCAACTTGGCAGGTTCAGCCCTACAGAAGCCTACAAATTTCATCAATGCAAATTATGAGGGCACACAATTACAATTCTGAATAATGACACAGCAATTTTTGTTTTCTATTTCACTGTGTTAAAGGGGCGGCAATATATGTCATGTTGATATGATTTTCAGTTTGCTTCTATATGCCTGGTGTCACATTTGTCTCCAGGGGTCATAAGAAAATATTATCTAAAACAACTGCCATGTTTATTTACAATTCTCCAAACGGTATACTAATTTACCTAGCTCTTATCAATATATAAATTCCAGTGCATGGAGAATGCTGTTATTTAAATTAGAAAAAAAGAAAGCACATGCTTTTTCCACTTGGAACTGTCAGGCTAGCTTGACCTTATTCATGGTTTCCCTGCAAGTTAAAATGGCGGAATTATGAGGGGAATTAAATCAAGGTCAAAATACGATGTGTCCGTAGACACAACTCCACCACACCTTCACCACACACCTCCACCTCAAACGAATAGCAGGTGAATATCATGCTATTCTCAAGCTTAAATTCAAGGTAATAATATGTATAGAGAGAAAAGCTCATAAAAAGGTAATTACCTTCCATTTACGCACGCTTAACTTGGGTTGGAATCGGGGCCTTAGTACTAAGATTTTTGTGCAAATCTCTCATTGATAAGAATGCATGATTTACGCCTAAACTAAAGCTATATCCACATCCATGTATCTCAAATTAGGATTTGACCCAGAGAGAGCATGTCAAATATTCACACTGCTTCAGCCAACATAGGACAGTCTTCTTGTTTTCTTTTGTACCCTCCCAACAGTACCTATAGTATGAATGGATCTCTCTCTGCATGGTTGTGTCTAGATATTCAGTTGAAAATACATTCCCAAGAGACATCCTATATCAGCATGTTTGTACTGGTTGTCCTCCACACCTAGTCTGTGCTCCTGATTGTGGTAGCATTCTGTCACCCAATCTGTGTGACTGATGGCAAGAGTCCACATTTGTTTATTTTTTTAACAGAGTTGTGCTATTCACAAAGCATGAGCAATATGTATGGGAAACACTACTTTCCTTTTCTGTGAGATCGGCAGCTAACAAAAGCATGAACAATATCACATTTTTAAAGGGAGATATCATAAACACTAAGCATATCATTATGTATGACTGATTATTGAAAGAATTACTGCATGGAAAAATAGGCCTACATCAGGAAACACTAAGAAGTCAAAATGTATGTGGTTTTTCAGCGATACAAACTACAGAGTACATTAAATATTGTATTAAGTATTGTATTGCAAAGTAATGTGTTTGAAATAATAAAGTATCAAGTTTCAAAATATGACATATTATTCTGTTTATACCTGCATGACCACAGGATCTGCTAGATCAAGATGATACTTGCTCCTACTCAGTATATGCTCTATCGCAGTTATAGAGGATAGATTCTAGGCACGAGACACTTATTGTTGATATGATGTCCCTCCCCTGCACCATGGTTTCTTTTTTAGTCGTCCTCGTGGCAAGGTGCTAATAATCAGGACTGGATCCAGTATGGAACAGCCCAGCTGGCAGTCAGCCGCTTGTTAGTGGGCTACCATCTGTTCTCCCCAACCTGGCCACAGAGAATGCAGAGAGGGAGTGGGGGGAGTGGCAGAGGGTGCAGCAGGGCTCAGGGCCCCCAGGACTCCCCATGGAAGGCTAACATCTATGTGTGGTGGTGGTGTAAGCATCTCATTATGTTGCCTCCTCCGTCGCTGACATTTCTACAGTCCAGTTTATCACCCACAATATCCCACATTACAATGCACACGATCACTTCGTCTGTGCCAATGATAATGCACTTAATAAGAAAGTAGGTCTGTATTGCATGTTGCAGTAAGTAACTTCTTCCTGCACTGTCTAGTAATGCTCTGGTGGATAGAAATCTGATGACAAGTAATGAATGACTGAATATTCAGATCTATCTTATTGATGGAAGACAAATAATCTTAACATGGATCCAGTGATGCAATAAGTGGAAACTACAGCATTGCACTTCCTTACAGAGAAACCTTACAAAGTCCAAGACAATTAGCTGATCCATGACTTTCCTGAGTGCTTATCATCTAGTCGAATAGATTGTTCCCACACCGAGAGCTAATTTTCAACAAATGCATCTACTATACTGCAGGCAATTATGATTTCATTCATTTCATGGTTTTTCTCTGATTTTAAACCACAAGCCCTGTTTTTTCAGGACTTGCGGTTTAAAATCAGAGAAAAACCATCCCAGATAATATGTTAAGGTCACATACAGTGGGGCAAAAAAGTATTTAGTCAGCCACCAATTGAGCAAGTTCTCCCACTTAAAAAGGTGAGAGAGGCCTTTAATTTTCATCATAGGTACACTTCAACTATGACAGACAAAATGAGAAGGAAAAAAAATCTAGAAAATCACATTGTAGGATTTTTTATGAATTTATTTGCAAAATATGGTGGAAAATAAGTATTTGGTCAATAACAAAAGTTTATCTCAATACTTTGTTATATACCCTTTGTTGGCAATGACAGAGGTCAAACGTTTTCTGTAAGTCTTCACAAGGTTTTCACACACTGTTGCTGGTATTTCGGCCCATTCCTCCATGTAGATCTCCTCTAGAGCAGTGATGTTTTGGGCAACACGGACTTTCAACTCCCTCCAAAGATTTTCTATGGGGTTGAGATCTGGAGACTGGCTAGGCCACTCCAGGACCTTGAAATGCTTCTTACGAAGCCACTCCTTTGTTGCCCGGGCGGTGTGTTTGGGATAATTGTCATGCTGAAAGACCCAGCCACGTTTCATCTTCAATGCCCTTGCTGATGGTAGGCTTTGTTACTTTGGTCCCAGCTCTCTGCAGGTCATTCACTAGGTCCCCCTGTGTGGTTCTGAGATTTTTGCTCACCGTTCTTGTGATCATTTTGACCCCACGGGGTGAGATCTTGCGTGGAGCCCCAGATCGTGGGAGATTATCAGTGGTCTTGTATGTCTTCCATTTCCTAATATTTACTCCCACAGTTGATTTCTTCAAACCAAGCTGCTTACCTATTGCAGATTCAGTCTTCCCAGCCTGGTGCAGGTCTACAATTTTGTTTCTGGTGTCCTTTGACAGCTCTTTGGTCTTGGCCATAGTGGGGTTTGGAGTGTGACTGTTTGAGGTTGTGGACAGGTGTCTTTTATACTGATAATAAGTTCAAACAGGTGCCATTAATACAGGTAACGAGTGGAGGACAGAGGAGCCTCTTAAAGAAATCTTGCTTGTTTGTAGGTGACCAAATACTTATTTTCCACCATAATTTGCAAATAAGTTCATTAAAAATCCTACAATGTGATTTTCTGGATTTTTTTCTCATTGTCTGTCATAGTTGAAGTGTACCTATGATGAAAATTACAGGCCTCTCTCATCTTTTTAAGTGGGAGAACATGCACAATTGGTGGCTGACTAAATACTTGTTTTGCCCCACTGTATGAGTCAAATATGTGATGTGAAGAGAAGCACTCTTTGTGGTGACTATAAACCAAAATAAAAAGATTTGGTCTTAAGACACCAAATGGTCCCACTTATTATCAAGAGTTCAATACCTAAGTTATATAAAAACCACAGCAGCAATGCCAGCGGAAAAAACATTAACAGGTGAGGTGTAGAAAGATCTCACTGCATAGTCCAGATTTCTACCGCAATTCAAGTAAAACCTCTGTGATCTCACACAAAGTTCAGAATGATATAAAAATGTGTAAGGTCCAGACATAGTTTCAATGCCATACAACACTCCTTCCGTGGCCTCCAACTGCTCTTAAACGCTAGTAAAAACCAAATGCATGCTTTTCAACCGGTCGCTGCCTGCACCCGCATGCCCGACTAGCATCACCACCCTGGATGGTTCCGACCTAGAATATGTGGACGTCTATAAGTACCTAGGTGTCTGGCTAGACTGCAAACTCTCCTTCCAGACTCATATCAAACATCTCCAATCGAAAATCAAATCAAGAGTCGGCTTTCTATTCCGCAACAAAGCCTCCTTCACTCACGCCGCCAAGCTTACCCTAGTAAAACTGACTATCCTACCGATCCTCGACGTCATCTACAAAATGGCTTCCAACACTCTACTCAGCAAACTGGATGCAGTCTATCACAGTGCCATCCGTTTTGTCACTAAAGCACCTTATACCACCCATCACTGCGACTTGTATGCTCTAGTCGGCTGGCCCTCGCTACATATTCGTCGCCAGACCCACTGGCTCCAGGTCATCTACAAGTCCATGCTAGGTAAAGCTCCGCCTTATCTCAGCTCACTGGTCACGATGGCAACACCCATCCGTAGCACGCGCTCCAGCAGGTGTATCTCACTGATCATCCCTAAAGCCAACACCTCATTTGGCCGCCTTTCGTTCCAGTACTCTGCTGCCTGTGACTGGAACGAATTGCAAAAATCGCTGAAGTTGGAGACTTTTATCTCCCTCACCAACTTCAAACATCAGCTATCTGAGCAGCTAACCGATCGCTGCAGCTGTACATAGTCTATTGGTAAATAGCCCACCCTTTTTCACCTACCTCATCCCCATACTGTTTTTATTTATTTACTTTTCTGCTCTTTTGCACACCAATATCTCTACCTGTACATGACCATCTGATCATTCATCACTCCAGTGTTAATCTGCAAAATTGTAATTATTTGCCTACCTCCTCATGCCTTTTGCACACATTGTATATAGACTCCCCCTTTGTTTTCTACTGTGTTATTGACTTGTTAATTGTTTACTCCATGTGTAACTCTTTGTTGTCTGCTCACACTGCTATGCTTTATCTTGGCCAGGTCGCAGATGCAAATGAGAACTTGTTCTCAACTAGCCTACCTGGTTAAATAAAGGTGAAATAAAAAGGAAAAAAAAAAAATGTGTCAGAAAATCATTTTGACAAATAATAGGATATGAGAAGGAAAGAGAAAGTGCATTGAAAATCAGCAGAGACCCATGAGTACTAAGCATGCTTACTAAAATAGGTTTACGTATAATTTGACCATAGATGGCAGTCACTGCACCATCGAGCACAGTCAGGCACACACACAGTGACAGCATCTTGTCAGAACACAGCTGGTGGCTGACAGACCATCCCCAGAGGAGCCATCTGCTCTCCACAGCATCACATCTTGTACACACACAACACTATGATCATGCTAAGCGATGATTATCAGATACTTGCTGCTCCTACAGCGTTGTCATGTTAACTTCATAATGTTGACGTACGGATGAGCATTGCTGATTCCTTTCACCCCTCAAGCTCACAAACTATAATGAGGAATAAAATATAATTCCATACGTGGTGATCTGTTTACATGTATGACTAGTTTGTTATAGTTTTTTTTTTTTCAACTGGAAAGGACATAACCGAAAGCATGTGCATGACAATCATTTTGCCACAATCATGTGATATCATCATTATTTAATTAAATCATGAAACCTTTAAGCTCTTTGTAGGACAAACTAAACTCTGCTTCGAACTGTCTCAAAGCAAGTGATATCTTAGTGGGTCGAGGAAAAAGTTAGCATTCACTGTTAGACAGGTAGTACATGTTTACAAATAAATACAGCAACCAGCACCATTTCAGTTAATTTCCAAGTCCTTGAATCTATTGAGAGGTGTGCAATGTTCCAACTTGGAGCATCTCTGTCTCTAGATCCAACTACTGCGTTATAGCAGCTGACATCCCAGTCCCACCAAGTCTTTGGGCACAAATGTCATACCCTACATCATACTGGGCAGAATACTGTCAGTGAACAGTTCACAGGGAATGAGCCAGAGTCACAGAGTGGGGTCAGGTGGTCAGCAGTCAAAGGTTAGACTTAGGTCCACTGTTGACTGGGATGGCCCTGAGCTCAGTCCGCATGCATAGGTACTCTCCAATCACGGCCATCAGAGCCATGCAGGCCACGTTGACCAGCCACCAGGACAGGGCCGCCGGGAGGTGGGCATTGTAGAGCCAACAGCCTATCATGTGGAAGAAGTGCACGGTGATAGTGAAGTCCAGACACTGCTTCCCTCGGCGGATAAAGAACAACAGGCCCAGGGCACTGACAAAACAGCGAGACAGATGTACGATGAAAGACAACATGCCACAAAACAGGTTGGTCATTCAACTGACGTGTGTGTGTAAATGTTATGATAGTTTTTGATTCATAGCTCGTAGTTAGGCTAAGTTTACCAAACGTTAAGATTGTCATCTACTATAAAGCATCAAAGATTATTGACCTCATAACAAACCAGCCTTTCATCAATGGTATATGACTAGACTTCTTCATACCAAAGTGTTGAGGGAACATGCAGCACTCGAAGTCGGCTCATTAACTTACCAGGTAAGTGAGTTCAAGATGAACGCCATCATTGAGAGTCTGCCCTGCATTGTTGCAAATCCAAGAACCTGCAAGCATAGAGCCATGTTGTGAATCAGTCTACTGTCAACTCAACAGACAAAAATTAGGAAAATGTAGGAAACATTTCACAAAGACTCACCTCATAACTGAAGATCTGGTCCAGTGATCTGTTGGTTTGTACAAGACTGTCCACAACAGCCAGCCACAAACCCAGGAAGCTGTAGTAGATGCATTGCATCAACAAAATCTGAGACAAAATGAGGACCGGGTCCCAGATGTAACTGCGGAAATGACTGCCCATTCCAAAGCTTTAGGAGGGAACACAGGGACCGCCGAACAGCTGAAAAGTAGGGAGTGTCAGTGAATCAAAACCTGAAATGAAATTGTAGACATTTCAAAGGTCCATTATAGTTGAGTTAGTACATTATAACCTAACGTTAGCTATAAGCTGTTCTGTTACACGCATTATTCAAGATAGTTAGCTGGCTAGATATCTAACAACGTTGCTAGGCCTACTTGTTACAGTAGTTATCTAGCTATGTGACATAGCTAATTTAATTTAGCCAATTAGCTAACGTTACAACCAAACTCGTGTTTTACATGTCCTCTTTTGAAAAAAATCTAGCTACCTTAAATGTTTGATAGCTGGCCGACATTAGCTAATTGGATTAGCTTTGTAGCTAGCGAGCTATGTCAACAACTGCTTGGCGACATAGCTACCTAGCTGGTAACTTTAGCTAGCTATTAACTTGTTAGCAGCAGTAATTGTTATTGAGTTTACAAACTGTAGCCTACTTTTGCAGATAATCAATATCGAATCGGGGTGTTTGGTAGTGAGATATCCAAAAGTACAACACATGAAATGCCACGATAAATCTACCAGATAACGTGGAGCTGATGACGAAAAACAGAAATATGAAAACAACGCCACCAAATTTGACCCGGAAGTGATTAACCTCTAATACATTCATTTCAAAATAAAATAGTGTATCTGGAATGGGAGGGAATATCCGGCTTTTTGAAAAATGAATGAACATCTTTAATAAAAATGTTATTTCACTGATTTTGGGGGCCGAAATTAATACGTATGTTGTTACGATTTTGTTTTAAGGCCTTTACAAGTTGCCGTATTGTAGTTCATTCTTCTGAAACTTTTTTGTTTGTTTGTTTTTTTGCAGGCCCCATTCTTCACTGAATGGGCCCTGAATGTTTGCCTGGCCAGGTGGACGCCCAAGAAAAATTTGCAAGCAGTCAAGACTTTGCCAAAAGCCGTGCATATGAAAAATAGGAGGTAGGTATAAAATACAATGCCATATAAATGTTCTTAAACAATTACCAGTCCCTAAATGCTTTGCTCACTTCTCTCTCAGGCAAGTGGGCAATCCCATGGTAAAGACTTTACGCTGAGATTCAGATGTTTCATTTTAAAATGTATACCATACAAAAACCATTGATGTCAAAGTTTAACAAACCATACAACTCTGTGTATAAGGACCACTTTTAACAATTTCCACAGAAAATTGTACAAACACATTTCCAGGATGAACTGTGCAGATAAAATGTTTATCAAACTTTGCATCTGCAGTTTTTCCAGTAAATGTTTTTGTTTATTTACTGTGTAAATTGTTCAAAGTAGTCACTGTGCATAGAGTTGTATGGTTTGTTAAACTTTGAAATCAATGTTTTTTGTACATGCATTTTAAAATGAAACATTTTCACTGTCAATATTACATTTGTTCATAGATAAACAATGAAATTGGATGTTCTGGGTCATTGTCAATGCTTAAATCACATCAGGAGACCATTTTTTAGGTCTGGAAGAAAACGAACACATTTCGGGGGGAGGGGGCGCGGGCGCTATCTCGAATTAAAGAAATCTATAGACTGACCTCATATCACTTTAATACTAGGCTGCTACGGTAAGATGACAAGATCCATTTGGAAATTAAAATAGGGGGTTTATTTTTCAGAGTGGGTGGTGTAGCTTCACAATAAAGAAAAAGACATCGACTATATTTAACTTATCAATTTTCGCTTTTCAAATAGGGTATGGTTATGGGTGTAAGATGGCACAGTGATGCCATCTGTTGGTAAATGTTAATTACTGCAATTCCAGTGTTTTACCGGTGTGCTTGAGATACCCGGGTGGATTGCAATGTACTGAACAAGACTGGTTACTATGCCTCTGTTTCGTCATTTAACATTCAAACATGGTGTCAGAGGCGGATAACTAACCATGCTTTCCGCAAGTTAGAGTCACCTGTTCTGGTTTACCATAACAAAAACAAAAAATGCTTATTTGAGTAAAACTTCGCCGGAATTGGCATTAGCTAGAGTGAGTTTGGTAGTTAGCTTCAGTGTTGTTAGCACCAGTTAGACGTGGCAGCGAACATTCCCCCTCCCGCCGTTATGAAGCTCAGCGGGGATTGGAGCACGAACTGGGATACGTTTATAGGTGAATGGGAGGACTATGCGCTAGCAACGGGACGTCTGGAAAAGGACGATGAGGTAGTGGCTGTCACTTTGAGCACTATAATGGGAACTGAATGCCGACACGTATACAAACACAACCTGAACCTAACAGCAGCACAGCAAGGTAATGCTGCAGCTATTCTTGATCCTCTTGAACATTACTTTACGCCAGCAAAGAACGTCATTGTTTCAGTATGATATGTTAGATAAAGGAACAAAGACAGACACCAATGTCAGGTTCAATATCCTTGTTTGTGCATTGTACAAATCCCTACAACTGGAGTCCCGGGGAACAGTCCGGCTAGTCGATTACCTATCAACTAGACTCCGTAACATCATCCTTTTCAATAGAAAGTTTTTACTTCAGTTGTCATCTTCCTTTTTTAATTTAAATTGAATTATTTAAGAAAAAAATATAGATTTTAATTAACCGAGGGCAAGTTAACAGTCCCTTGCTTACAGAGTAAGCCTGTCCGGTGGCTTGCACAGCCGACCCACCCGTGAGTAAGTATTGGCTCTGACAGGGGTAGGATTAGGGGCACGAGCTGGAGAGCTTGGTGAGGTAGAAGCCTCACCTTCAGTTGGCCCATGTCTCAATTCTGCGCCCCTTACCCTTAGGCCTGGACTGTGATCCAGCTCATCTAGGTGAGTGTATGGCGTGTTCTGGTTTGTCTGCTCTGCTACACGCAGATCCACCCGACTGCGACGATAGAGGGAGCCACCAACATCCACCAGGTAAGAACGTGGTGCAACTCTCTGCAGGCATGTGCCCAGCCTCCAAAGTCCTGTGTGGTCTCCCGGCAGCAATTTCATCCTTATCGTTTCACCCATCTCCAGCTCTGGTAGGTCCCGAGCAGTCCGGTCGTAGAAGCACTTAGCGAGCTGCTTTCTGTGACGCAGTTTGTCCAACCATGACGCAGGGCTCAAGTAGCTTGTTAGCTACGGGGATGGTAGTCTTCAGACGTCTGGACAGAAGGTGTTGTGCTGGGCTGCTGTCCATGTTTTCGGTGGGTGTGTTCCTCCACTGTAAGATCGCTTTCCATGGTTCGTTGCTGTCGCGCAAGGCCCTGCTTAACAGGTTTTTTGCAATCTTGACAGCTGACTCTGCCTTGCCATTTGCTTTTAGGTGTCTTGGAGAGGAGGTCACGTGGTCAAACTCCCATTCTGAGGCGAAACGCTTGAAGTGTGCAGTGAATTGTGGGCCATTGTCCGTGATTACCTTGTCAGGCTGACCTTGCAAACTGCGCCTTGCAGCGCTTTATGACCGTCTCTGCAGACAAGTCAGGGAGCAGTTCAATTTCCAAAAAGTCAGAGTAGTGATCAACGATGAGAAGATAGTCCTTTTGTCTGTGGCTGAATAAGTCCATGCTGACGATTTGCCAGGCCCTTGTGGGCAGTTCGTGTGACATCATGGTTTCCTTTTGCTTTTCATGAGCGTACTCGTTGCATGTGGTACAGTTGCTGACAAAGTCTTTAATTTCTGCTTGCATGTTTGGCCAGTATAATGTTTCACGAGCCTGGCGGTAGCATGCATCACCTCCAACGTGACTGGAGTGTATGCGGGTAAGCATCTCTGGACGTAGTGATTTGGGAATAATGACCTTCTGACCTCTGAACAAGACGCCATTTTGCAAGCTGATCTCATCTCGAAAGGTCCAGTATTCTCTCACTGTGAAAGGTGTCTCCTCTTTCAGGTATGGCCAACCTGCGAGAGCCATGGACTTCAGTGACTGTAGGTGTTCGTCCTTGTCAGTGTGTTGCCTTATCTGGGCTAGGCGGTGATCTGTGACGTTTAAGTAGTCTGCCTGATTGATCTGTTGAACATCTTGTTGTTCCTGCTGTAGCGAACAGATGGCCTGCTGCAGATAGACAGTGCCTCTGCCTGTACATTGTGTTGTTGCCCTGCTCAGTGTGTCGCTGATGTACATCTCTGGTCCTGGCTTGTATATGACCTTCAGGCTGTAGTTTTGCACAGTCAGGAGCATGCTTTGAAGCCTCCTGGGCGCATTGAGGAGAGGTTTACTGAATATGGCAATGAGTGGTTTGTGGTCAGTTTCAGCGATGACCAGGTCTCGCCCATATAAGTAGTGATGGAATCGCTGGCAGGAGAAGACGATGCTGAGGCACTCTTTCTCAATTTGTGCATAGTTTTGTTCGGTGGGGGTGAGCGCTCTCGAGGCAAACGCAACGGGCTGGCCTTCCTGCATAAGGCAGCATCCAAGTCCCCTTTGGCTGGAGTCGCTCTGGATTGTGACAGGCTTCATGACGTCGTAGTAGCGCAACACTGGCATGGATGAAGCCAGAGATTTCATCTCCTGCACTGCGGCCTCGTGCTTGGGTAGCCAGTGTCATGGTGTGTCTTTGTCCAGCAACCGGCGCAGAGGCTCACAGACTGCTGATAGGTGTGGCATGAACTTTGCAAGATAGTTTGCAAAGCCGATGAGACGCTGTACTCCTTTTGCATCAGACGGGTTTGGCATGTCGAGGATCTCTCTGACCTTGTCTGGGTCCGGCTTCAGGCCTTTTGCCGAGAGAATGTGGCCATGGAAGTGGACGTCTTTCACCTTGAACTGCAGCTTCTTCAGGCCAAGGCGAAGCTTAACTGATCGGCAGCGCTCCATCAGTGCCAGGAGCTTCACATCGTGGTCGCGTTCTGCTTCTTCGCCTGTGTCACCACAGCCTACGATCAGGACATCATCGGCGATGGGTTCAATGCCCTTGAGCCCAGCCAGTAACTCGTGCTGCTTACGTTGGTATATCTCAGGCGCCACTGAGACACCAAACGGGAGCTTGAGCCAGTGTTTCCGACCCCAGGGGGTCCAGAAGGTAGTCATGAGGCTGCTTTCTTCATCCAGCTTGCATTGAAGGAATGCATCTCGGGCATCCACCAAGGTGAAAATCCTGGCCTTGGGAAGCTTATAGAGGACATCCTCCAGTGTCGGCATGATGTAGTGGGATCGTTTCAGTGCTTGGTTCAGATGCTTTGGGTCGATGCAGACCCTCAGCTTCTCTGTTTTTTTTCACAATGACCATGTTGCTGATCCAGTCAGTTGGTTCAGTCACAGATGTCATGTGGCCATCGGCCTCATACTTGTCCAGCTGGGCCTTCACAGCCACTTTCATTGCAATGGGCACGTTGCGAGGAGCACACTGGACTGGAGTGATGCTCTCATCCACTTCAAAGTGTACCTCCCCAGGCACAGATTCAACGGGCATGTTGAATACATCGTCATATCTGCTGAGTAGTTGTTCTTTGGACAATGCTGGACATGATCCACAATGTGCAGGTCATTTGGTACAGTGAACTGCATCAGTCCCAGGCGTTCGCATGTAGAGCCTGAGAGGAGAGGATGTTGACTGGTTTTTACAATCTCAAACTCCAGCTTGTGTTTGCGTCCCCGAATAACACATTCGGTCTCAAAGGTGCCCATAGAGCTCATTAGCTCTCCTGAGTACAGCTTTAGTCTAGTATCGCTGGGCAATAGATGTGTGTCAGGTGCCAGATTGATTTTGTCTTTGTAGCTCATTACGTTGCATGTAGCACCAGAATCCAGTTGACATTGTTGTTGCTTGTTGTGTAATCGTAGTGTCACAAACCATTTCTTCCCTCTTGAGTGTACAGCCCCAATGGATTCATGCATGTAAATGTAACTTTCACTTTTCAGCTCTGAACATTGAGTGACATCATCAACACAGTGAATCTTGCCCTCACTCACCCTTCTTTTGCTTTGAGACACTTTTGCAAAATTATTATTAGTTCCACAAGCTCTGCATGGTTTTCCGTAGGCAGGGCAGTGCTCTTTGCCACGTGTGTGTGTGTATTCCCACAGTATTTACATGCTACGGGGCTCTCTGTGTTCACCGTTCGTGGTGAATTGCTCTGCCTCGATTGGTTTAGTCTGAATGTGCCTAGCAACAGCGTGAACATTATCAACGTTGGAGCGTGGGGTTTCGATTTCCATTGCTCTCATTCTCATGTCAGTGACTTCAGCAGTGCGGCACATTTCGATGGCAGTTACTAATGTTAAGTCTCTCTCTCTCTCAGTAGACACCGGCGTGTATCCTCATTTGCAATTCCCAGCACTATTTTGTCACGAATCAATTCATCTTTCAATCCCCCGTATTCACAAGTGGTGGATTTCTCTCTCAAACGGGTTACAAAGTTGTGTACTGACTCACCCTCTTCCTGTTTACAGCTTCCGAAAACGAACCGCTCATAAATTACGTTTCTGGCGGGTTTGAAGTAATTCTCCAATGCATCCAATATAGCCTTTGCATCACACTGTTGTCGTGCTGTGAGGGTGAGATTGTGCCGGTAGATATGCCTGCATTCGCTGCCCATTAAACTCCTCAGAGTTGCAGCTTGTACCTCGTTGGCTTTCTCATGTAGACTGGTCGCCAGCGCATAGTCCTCGAATTCATCCCTGAAGTTGTCCCAATTAGTATTCCAGTCCCCTGTGAGAACCATGGGATTTAGTGGCGGAATGTTCGCTGCCATAGCAATTGAATATGAGATTTCTTTGCCTTCAGTCATCGACGTAGGTAGTGATGCTAGCTAGCCAGCTAACAACGAGTTGATCAGTGTTGTGAGTAGGAAACGGCGTGTGTTCGCATATGGAACGTAACTGCGCCTATACTGTACTTAGCTACAAAAATAACAAACGTGTGTTTTCCGAGCCACTTCTGATACCATGTTTCAGTATGATATGTTAGATAAAGGAATAAAGACAGACACCAATGTCAGGTTCAATAGCCTTGTTTGTGCATTGTACAAATCCCTACAACTGGTGTCCCGGGGAACAGTACGCTAGTCGATTACCTATCAACTAAACTCCGTAACAGTAATCTACGAGCATTATGTTTTCGGTTGTTGCAAACAGGAGGACGGGGAGTCCATTGACAGCTTTGTCACTAGGCTAAGGGAAAAGGCAGCTACATGTGACTATGGTGATTTAAAGAGATGAACTTATCAGAGATAAGATTGTGCTTGGCATAACTGATGAGGGCACCCGCACACGTTTGCTGAGAGAACGTGACCTGACGCTGGCCTTGGCAGTGGAGACATGCCGTGCAGCAGAGCTTACTGATATACTGATAAGGTCCATGGAGCTAGAAAGGCAACATATGGACAATGTCAATGCAACATTCAGGCAGCCAGTAAAGAAATTCCCCTTTGCCACAGCTAATGCTAATACTACAGCCAACTCTGCTGTAGACAACCCCAATACATGCCAATATTGTGGCATTTCTCATGGACGAGGAAAATAACACTGCCCAGCCTATGGAAAAATATGCAAATCCTGTGGTACAGCTAATTACTTCGCAAGGGCCTGCATGAAAAGCAAGAGAAAGGAGGGTATAGTGCACTCTGGAAACAAACACAGATGAAGGGAACGACAGCACAGAGGATGTATATGCTAGCGAGTGCATAGGGGCAGTGAGGGCAAAAGGACAAAAGTGGTTTGTCACTCTGCTACTTAATAATAAACCACAGCAATGCCAGCTAGATTCAGGGGCCACATGTAACGTTATGAGCCTCAAAGATATAAGGAGGCTCGCGCCCAGAGACAAACTCACACAGAGTAGCACCAAGCTGAAACTATATTCAGGCCAGTTCATGACCTCTTTAGGCCTGTTTGTGACCGTGTGTTTTACGTGGCCAGAAACACACCCTTGAGTTAGAAATAGTTGAGGCTAGTCAACAGCCATTACTGTCAGGTTCTACATGCAAGCGCCTTGGGCTTATTAACTTCACCATTCCAGCTGATATTAACATTATAGACAAAGTCCAGGCTGGGCCCCTGAGCAAGGAGACACTCCTAAGCAATTACCATGATGTCTTCAACGCACCGGTCGAGTCAGTTCCCGACGAAGTCCACTTTGAGTTGGACGCAGCAATCCAGCCTGTCCAGTGTGCACCCCGCAATGTACCAGTGGCCATGAAAGCAGCTACGAAGGCTCAGCTTGACAAACACGAAGCAGATGGCCACATATCCGTCACCGAGCCTACAGACTGGATAAGTAATATGGTTATCGTCAAGAAACAAGACCAGCTACGGATATGCATTGATCCTAAACACCTCAACCGGGCTCTCCGACGTTCACATTACATTATGCCCACGTTGGAGGATGTTCTTTACAAGCTCCCAAAGGCCAGAGTCTTCCCTCTCGTGGATGCCAGAGATGCCTTCCTGCAGTGCAAGCTTGACGAGCCCAGCAGCTACATGACAACCTTTTGGACACCCTGGGGCAGGAAGAGGTGGTTGAAGCTTCCGTTTGGTGTCTCCGTGGCTCCAGAGGTGTATCAGCGGAAACAGCATGAGCTGTTGATGGGACTCAGTGGAGTGGAACCCATAGCAGATGACATCCTCGTAGTGGGCTGTGGGGACAGTGATGAGGAGGCAGAATGTGACCATGACGCCAAGCTGCTGGCCCAGATGGTCAGATGCAGACAGGTCAAACTAAGGCTAAGCATAAAAAAGCTTCATTTTAAAGTGCCAGAGGTCCGCTTTCATGGGCACATCTTGTCCTCCACCGGATTGAAGGTGGATCCTGAAAAAGTGAAGACTGTCTTGGAAATGTCCCACCCATCTGACGTGAAGGGAGTGCAGCGCTTTGTCGGAATCGTCACCTACCTGGCCAAGTTCCTACCGCAGCTCTCTGAAGTGTGTGAGCCACTAAGGAGGCTCATGGACAAGGACACCATCTGGCATTGGCTCCCAAAACATGACGCAGCGGTGAGGGAAATAAAACAACTGGTCACCAAAACCTGTCACGATTCAGAGCGACTCAAGCCAATATGGACTTGGCTGTTGCCTCATGCAGGAGGGCCAGCCTGTGGCATTCGCCTCTAGGGCACTCACCCCAACAGAGCAGAACTATGACCAGATAGAGAAGGAGTGTTGGCGCGCGTGCATTCAAGTCACATAGGAGGTGAGGCCTGTTACAGACAAGCACGTGACGCACTGTATTGGCCAGTAATGCAGAGTGAAATCAAAGACTGTCAGTAAATGCACAATCAGCAATGAATATGCCATTGAGCAACAGAGAGAGACGATGATGTCCCACAAGCTACCGATGCGCCCCTGGCAGATAGTAAGTCTAGATCTCTTCCATCACAGTGGCAAAGACTTTCTGCTGGTAGTCGATAATTTCTCAGACTTCTGGGAGATTGACCTCCTCCCCGACCTCTCAGCAGAGACAACGATCAAACGCTGCAAGGCTCAGTTTGCCCGCTATGGCCAGCCAGATAGGGTAATTTCTGACAATGGACCCCAATTCTCCGGAGGTGAGTTCCGAAAATGTGCTGCAGAATGGAATTTGAGCACGTCACTTCATCACCACGACACCCAAAAGCTAATGGGAAGGCGGAGTCCGCAGTCAAAATCGCAAAGAACCTCTGCAAAAAAGCTCTGAGAGAGGGCAAAGATGCCTGGAAAGCAATCCTGCAGTGGCGCAATACCCCGACAGAAGGCACGGATAGCAGCCCGGCCCAGCGCCTCATGGCACGGCGCTTAAAAGCAGCTCTGCCAGTAACCAGCACTCTTCTGGAGCCATGTGTGGTGACAGACGTGCTGGTGAAGCTACGTCACAGAAGACAGGTCTCCAAGTTCATCTACGACAAATCAGCAAAAGACTTACCTGAGCTCAGGGTGGGTGAAACGGTGCGAATGAAGCCACCTCCAGTGGACCGAACGGGCCTCTGGAGACTCTGGTCCTGTGTACAGAAAGTGAAACCACGCTCCTACTTGGTCGACGTGAATGGATCACTGTACCGTTGTAACAGGGTTAACCTTTGGATTGCTGAGCCAGCACCAGCAGAACCCTGATGGTCAATGGGGTCGCATGACAAAAGACGGAACCCCAGCAAGTCACATGGGGCCTGAGGCACTGGGCGAAGAGCCAGGGGATCACAGGTCGGCCGCTCCCTCACCCATTAATACTCCCCTTAGACAGTCAGGTGACACGCCTGTGCGGGAACCTGCAGTCCTCGCAGACAAGCCCCCTGTCTTTTCACGCTGCGGGCGTCTGTCCCAGCCACCAAAAATACTTAATCTGTAGGTTTCCCATTAGGGATTGTTGACACAGAGATAAAAGTGAAGAGAGTATCAAAATGTGTTACAGTTTCCTGGAAATAAATAAATAATAATAAATAAAATAACTAAACTGTTCATGTTGGAAATTATTACTAGGTTTGTTAGTGAATTGACAGCTCCTGTCCTATTTTATATTAGTAGTAGAATTATTAGCAATAATATTTATATGATGACAGATTGTTTTGTCTGAACAGCTATTATTATTTAGTCTAAGACTATCTCACTCTCTCCCATCTCTCTATTTATGCTCTCTCTCTCTCTCCCTCCCCTAACCCTCTTCTAACAGTGACCACAGATGTGTCTGTATGGAGTTCCTATGTGGGCTGTGAGCCCATGGGATTGTTTTGGAGCCTGCACCTGGAGAGAGAGAGAGGGTCTGAGGTTGGAACAGGGAATAAAACTAACAAAGCATGCGAAGCTATCGTCACATTGAAAATGATTCAGAGACAAATGCTATTGTTCAACGAAGTCAATATAAAGATTTTTAAAAGGGATAGTATAACAACATGATAAAACTATGTATATATTGGGTGATTCCTCACAAAGCTAGAACAAAAAAAGACCATGATTTGGGGGATTTCATTGAAATGTAATCCATAGAATGGTCATTTTGAAGATGGAATTTTGACATACAGTTGAAGTCGGAAGTTTACATACACTTAAGTTGGAGTCATTAAAACCCATTTTTCAACCACTCCACAAATTTCTTGTTAACAAACTATAGTTTTGCCAAGTCGGTTAGGGCATCTACTTTGTGCATGACAAAAGTAATTTTTCCAACAATTGTTTACAGACAGATTATTTCCCTTACAATTCACTGTATCACAATTCCAGTGGGTCAGAAGTTTACATAAACTAATTTGACTGTGCCTTTCAACAGTTTAAACATTTCCTGAATATTATGTCATGGGTTTAGAATCTTCTGATAGGCTAATTGACATTTGAGTCAATTGGAGGTGTACCTGTGGATATATTTCAAGGTCTACCTTCAAACCCAGTGCCTCTTTGCTTGACATCATGGGGAAATCCAAGGAAATTCCAAACGCATGAATGTACCACGTTTGTCTGTACAAACAATAGTACGTAAGTATAAACACCATGGGACCAAGCAGCCGTCATACTGCTCAGGAAGGAGACGCGTTCTGTCTCCTAGAGATGAACGTACTTTGGTGCGAAAAGTGCAACTCAGTCCCAGAACAACAGCAAAGGACCTTGTGAAGATGCTGGAGTAAACGGGTGCAAAAGTATCTGTATCCACAGTAAAACGAGTCCTATATAGACCTAACCTGAAAGGCCGCTCAGCAAGGAAGAGGCCGCTGCTCCAAAACCGCCATAAAAAAGACAGACTACAATTTGCAACTGCACATGGGGACAAAGATCATACTTTTTGGAGAAATGGCCTCTGGTCTAATGAAACAAAAATAGAGAACTATTTAGCCGTAGAACAGAATAGAAGTGTTTGGCCATAATGACCATCGATATGTTTGGAGGAAAAAGGCTGACGCTTGCAAGCCGAAGAACACCATCCCAACCGTGAAGCACGGGGGTGGCAGCATCATGTTGTGGGGGTGCTTTGCTGCAGGAGGGACTGGTGCACTTCACAAAATAGATGGCATCATGAGGATGGAAAATTATGTGGCTATATTGACGCAACATCTCAAGACAGTCAGGAAGTTAAAACTTGATCGCAAATGGGTCTTCCAATGGACAATGACCCCAAGCATACTGCCAAAGTTGTGGCAAAATGGCTTAAGGACAACAAAGTCAAGGTATTGGAGTGGCCATCACAAAGCCCTGACCTCAATCCTATAGAAAATTTGTGGGCAGAACTGAAAAAGCGTGTGTGAGCAAGGAGGCCTACAAACATGACTCAGTTACACCTGCTCTGTCAGTAGGAATGGGCCAAAATTCACCCAACTTATTGTGGGAAGCATCTGGAAGGCGACCCAAAACGTTTGACCCAAGTTAAAGAATTTAAAGGCAGTGCTACCAACTACTAATTGAGTGTATGTAAACTTCTGACCCACTGGGAATGTGATGAAAGAAAATAAAGCTGAAAAAAATAATTATCTCTACTATTATTTTGACATTTCACATTCTTAAAATACAGGGGTGATCCTAACTGACCTAAGACAGGGAATTTTTACTAGGATTAAATGTCAGGAATTGTGAAAACTGTGTTTAAATATATTTGGGTAGGGTGCATGTAAACTTCTAACTTCAACTGTAATTAACATTTGTATCTTAGAGGATAATTGAGAAATAATTAGTTGAAGTCAGAATATTTGTAAATTTTTTTGGGCCTTTCTGTAGGTGCTACAAAGCAAAAGTTGGTGTCACATGAAGTTTTACCGCTTGCTCTGTAATATGAGTAGTATTGTAATATCATTAAGACATTTATGAATATAGAAAAAGATAAACATGAATATTGAAAATACAACATTTTAGTTTTGGCAAATTATTCTTTGCTAGTTTTAAAGTTATGGCCCATTTTCACTTTCACTCTGTTGGTAATGTTTACAAATTGGATCATACAGTAACTCTAATAGTAGCAGAGATCCCAATCTGAAACTTTGATATGCCCGCAGAGTATATTATGTTCAACAATATATTGAAAAAATTGCCAACAAATATATATTTCTATATTAATGTGTATATTTTTTGACATTCATAAATGTATTAAGGACATTTGTTATTGAAATAAAAATACCTCTCATTTAGAGCAAGTGTTAAAGCTTCATATGACACCAACTTTTGCTTTGTAGCACTTACAGATTAAGTCTTAAATGAGGCTTGGGTAAGGCCAAAATGTCACAAATATTCAAATTTCAATTAATTATTTCTCAATTATGCTTTATTAAAGAGACAATCTGCAGCTGCTTTGACTTGCATTTTTTAAACTTAAATGAATGATATGAACCCATTGATTCTTGAAGAATATACCTTATAAATGCCGCATGAGCTTAGATCAGCTGTCGTACCCAATCAGAACCAAAAATATAAGCGTGTTTTACTCCAATGTGTGTAAACTAAGTGAATGTAAACAAACACTATATAGCCTCAACATCTTTAAAGCTGTAATTCTGATATCATGAATGGTGGTTACATTTCTCTTACCAAAACAGCGGCGAAGAGGCCGCTTTGTTACTGTTTGCCGCATTAAGATACAAATGTGAAATATATTTCAACAATCCTTCCTCCAAAGGACCCATGGTCTTGTTTTGTGAGGAATCACCCCATTTCCTTATTTTGAAAGTAGTCTATAGGCCAGGAGTTATTGTGGTACAATCTTGGTGTTTGTATACATAGTCCATGATAGTGACAATTTCATCCATGTATTTTCCCACAGGCTGCGGAAGAGAAACGTTGAGACTCTGTACTCAGTACAGTTGTCCTTATTAGAGGGTCATATTCAGGTTCGATCAGGTGAGGGTTCAAACAAGGAGTAGCAGCAGAGAGGGGAACAGGAGCTGGCTACAGTGACTATTGAACGCTGGTACATGGCACCAGGTGTCCAGAGAATAGAGATTCGGCAGAACGGAGTAGTGGGGACCTTGTTCTTACCCCCAGGTAAGAACTAGGTCTGAGGGAAAAGGATGATTGCTTTGTTAAATTGTACATATCAAATCTTTGATTTCTACCACAAGATTAGAGTATCTTTACAAAAACTATTATGACTGAGGCTTTATTCCAATACTGTGTTGTGGTGTCCTCTTTTGTTGCCTCCATAGGTCCAGGTCCTTTCCCAGCCATGGTGGACCTGTGGGGTATGGGCAGGGGGCTGATAGAGTACCGCTCAGCCTTGTTTGCTTCCCGGGGATTTGCCGGTCTCTCCCTGGCCTACATTGGCCACAAAGACATCCCTGGTCCACTCAACACTATCAATGTGGGAGATGCCTACTTTCAGGTAATAAGGTGGTAGTGCATAGCCTATAGAAATGTAGGACAACATGGGCTTATAGGAACACATTTCATTCCATGCATCAACCAGCTATGAAGAGATGGCTCTCGCTGTGCAACATGTTATCCTATTACTCTCGAATTCTGAATGCCAGGGCTCTCATGAAGAGTTTGATTAGATTTTTGATTGGATTTGCATTGATGTTAGTGTGATTAGAGGGAACAAGTGCCGGCGATTAGCGACTGGCAGTTAGTAAGTTTGTTGGGCTACTAATGACCATCAGTGGCATCAGAGTGTAGTGTTGGAGAAGCCTAGTTACCGTGACTCAATGGTCACATGGAATTTGACTGCGGTCAGGACTCGTGACTACCGGTGTGGCGGTAATATGGTCACGTAACAGTCCTAGTTAGTGCTAGTGTAACGGGTGTGAAATGGCTAGCTTAGTTAGCGGTGTTGCGCGCTAAATAGGGTTTCAATAGGTGACGTCACTTGCTCTGAGACCTTGAAGTAGTAGTTCCCCTTGCTCTGCAAGTGCTGCGGTTTTTGTGGAGCGATGGGTAACGATGCTTCGAGGGTGACTTGTTGATGTGTGCAGAGGGTCCCTGGTTCGCGCCCGGGTATGGTCTAAAGTTATACTGTTACACTAGGTTTCAAAGTAGCTAGGTGATGCTCCCCTGTATGACATAACATTCTGGCACCTCTGCAAAACTCTCATTCCTCCTTGTTTTCTCAATGGGCATTGAAAGACTGCATTCCAGTTTCTCCAGGACCACCCCCAGGTGTGTGGGGACAGGCTGGGGGTCATTGGCCTCTCGTTCAGAGCCTACCTGGCTCTGTGAATCACCACTCAGATTGGTGTCAATGTAAGTCTGGCCATACAACCCCCTGAAGCGGTCATCTGGAGTATTCCTTACCAGTCATCAAACAACTATTAGCCTTCCAAATATGAAATCATGTTTATACCTCTTGTGATGTGTTTGGGAGTTGGTATGTCCAATGTAGTCTAAGGTGGAATGACCAGAATTTGGGTAAAAGAGAAAGTGGAGAATAAAGGCTATATACAAATATGAAAGGCATATGTCATGAGTATGATGCGTTACAGTGAGCTCCAAAAGTATTGGGACAGTGACAAGTTTTTTTGTTTTGTTTTGGCTCTGTATTCCAGTACTTTGGATTTAAACAGATAAAATGACTGAGGTTAGAGTGCAGACTGTCAGCTTTAATTTGAGGGTATTTTCATCCATATTGGGTAAACCTTTTAGAAATTCTAGCACATTTTGTACATAGTCCCTCCATTTTAGGGGACCAAAAATATTGGAACAAATTCACTTATGTGTATCAATAGTTTAGTACTTGGTCCCATATTCCTAGCACGCAATGATTACATCAAGCTTGTGACTTTACAAACTTGTTGAATACATTTGCTGTTTGTTTTGGTTGTGTTTGAGATTATTTTGTGCCCAATAGAAATTAATAGTAAATTATGTATTGTGTCATTTTGGTGTCACTTTTAATGTAAATAATTGTTAAGAGTGTTGAGCCAGTAAGCGAAAGGTGGCTGTTTCGAATCCCAGAGCCGACTAAGTGAAAAATCTGTCTGTGCCCTTGAGTAAGGCATTTTACCCTAATTGCTCCTGTAAATCGTTCTGGATAAAAGGGTCTGCTAAATGACTAAATTCAAAGTGTTGGAGTACCGAGCCAAAACAACACAAAATGTGTCACTGTCCCAATACTTTTGGAGCTCACTGTATCTGCATGTAGGACTGCATCTGAATAGAAATTCCTGTGATTCCCATTCACTCAGTTTCTTTCTCTCAGCCCAGGTGTGTGATCGGAGTCAATGGTCCAAGGCAAGACCGAAAGCTTTGAAGGGTTAGTTACCATGAAAACACAGAAATAAGCTTTTGAAGAACTGTTAACATTATATAGCTATTTTGAAATATAGTTAACCTATTCAAGTATTGTGATGTTTAAAAAAAATATGGTATGCCTGAAAGATGACTTCACAGGGACTAAATTAGATCATTCTCATTATATTGGGTTATTGTCAAGAGGGGTGCAACTCTTTTCTTATCCCACTCATTGTTATGTTATAGGGATCAGAAGCACTGGGGCTACGTCAGCTTCAGAGAAGTGTCCACACCCAACAACATTCCACCTGAGAACAAAGCAAAGGTATGACCCTCAAGTGTTGATGGGGTCAAGAACACCCTCCAGCCAGCTGCACAGAAAACGTTAATACTCATATCATTTTATTTCTAGTATAGTAATACCTGTGCAGCTAGTGGGGTATTGGTGGAAATGAATGTAGAATTAGTTTCCTAGGGTTACATCAACAATGATATCCTCTGTACGTGCAGGTTGAAAACCTGTGTTGCCCCCTACTCTACATTGTGGGTGAAGATGACTTGAGCTGTGCAGCTATTGAGAACGCAGATGAGATAAGCGTACTTCAAGGTATGTCCATTAAACCAACCATATGACATACTATGGTAGTATATAGCTAGTGTCCTAGTTATAGCTGCGGATAGTAATAACTTTTCCAATATCCTGACGAGTCAAATGTCGTGAACATTTGAATGAATAATGTATATCTCCTTGGTTTTCAGATTGAGAAGAAGCTTAAAGATGCTGGTAGATCCCACCTGTTCACCCGCTTGTCATACCTGGGTGCTGGCCACCTGATTAAGCCTCCCTACACTCCCAATGCCCGAGCCTCCATGTGGACCACCCGACCAAAGAAACGTGGGTCCTCCTTTCCTCCCATACACACCTTCACATCTCTTTCATATTTGGTTTGTCATGCTGTTATGACCTTGTTTTCAGTGGTACTTTTTGTAAATAGTCTTGATTGTATCCTAAATGATAATCATACTTTGAATTTGTCTTGAAGTACATTTCTCAGTCCTTTATTCTTGATCTCTATCTCCAGTTAGATTGTAAAGGGTTTCCAAAAAAGGGTCATAGAAAGAAGGGTAATAGACATTTTAATTAACGTATATCAATGAGAGGATGACAATGTAATTTATTTTTCCAGGTTATTTCCCATGCTGTCCTGTTATGTATTTTTTTTCTCCTATAGTGATCACTCTCTGGGGAGGGCACCTGGCACCCCACGCTGTGCCACTAATGGTTGTGATCTGGGCTGAAGAGGTCGTGGCATGCTGATGTCACCATGGCGATCAACTCTTGGAAGTCAAACTCCAGGTCTCTGTTCTGTCCAGGTCTGCAAATACCTCATTCAGTCTGATTTTCCTGTATTTTCTTAAATGAGACAAGAGTCAACAGTAAAAATGAATCTGTCAGATTATTTTAGTTAAAAATGTCCTGTATAGGCCCGTACAATTTTATAACAAGTAATAACACATAGACCTGCAGGCTTTTAGTAAAGTGTAATAATCTAATAATCATAGAATAGTCATCTAAATCATTAGTTGTTCAATGTAATTCTTTATTGTATTTTTTAAATTTATTCATACAGAAGGCTAAAAAACAATTCCTCTTTATCGAATTGGATGAGCCCGTAGGGCTCTGGTCAAAAGTAGTGCACTATGGTATACAGTTGAGTGACTCACGATGATGAAGTGACTCATCTCATTATTGATAAGATCTATGAGCTCTGCCTTCTTCAGCTTGCACTTGTGGCCAGAGTATTTATGGAACACATGGATGATGGCGATCATGGAACTCTCTAGTTCTGACATGCTCCGCTCAGTTCTTTCAGGAACACAGTACCATATAATTACATATAGAACACACTATGCACAAAACACAGATACAACAAGCACACATCACCTATCAAAACTATATTTAAATATTAAGTAAATTGTCATTAAATACAAAAGTTTTATTAGGCATATTTAGAATTGTATAGCATCTTACCTGGTTAAATAAAAAAACATGTTGGTCTCATATTGCTCCTTAGCTAAACTCAATGTTCAAATAAATGTACATTGTGTTCGCCTTATCGTCTTATAAATGGACACAAATGAAAGCTCATTCAGATCATCTGACCATAGCGTGAAATACGAAAGGACATGAATGACTACAGAATGACACTAGGCGTGGGACAATACAACACCAAAATGACATGGACAACTATAGAATGACACTAGGCGTGGGATAATACACCAGAATTATTTTCCTCAATTATCTAAAACAATTCCATGCAAATTCAATCATTACTGCTAAATTATTTGCTTTATTATATTACCTGCATTTGAAGACAGAAACCCACACTTCTTTTGCTGTATTGTGAGACTTGGCAAACTGATGCTCTAAGACTGAGACACTCCTTGTCAGTGACCAGGACCCGCTGTATAGGGCTCTGATCAAAGGTAGTGTACTTCATAGGGAACAGGGTGTCATTTGGGACATATCCTTGTCCAGTGGTTGTGTGTTTTGCTGCCTCTTGCCTCAGTGCTGTGAATAGCTAAACTGTAATGATCAACCACATTAAAGCTCTTGGCAGTCAGTGGTTCTGTCACAAACAGCACCCTATTCTCTTTATAGTGCACTACTTTTTATGGGCCCTGGTCAAAAGTAGTGCACTATAAAGGGAATATGGTGCCATTTGGGGCTTAAATCTCCATTGCAGGCCTACTACAGTAATGCTTGATGTATGCAGCATGATAATGGATGCTTCTGGTGGTAATAGAGGGGCAATTTAGGGCGCACTAAAAACCATTCTCTTAAATTGTCTTATTTATTAGGATTATTTTACTGTTGTGTTCATATCAAATGACAGTGCATATACAGTTGAAGTCGGAAGTTTACACACTTATTAAAACTCATTTTCAACCACTCCACATTTCTTGTTAACAAACTATAGTTTTGGCAAGTCGGTTAGGACATCTACTTTGTGCATGACAAGTAATTTTTGCAACAATTGTTTATCACAATTCCAGTTGGTCAGAAGTTTACATACACTAAGTTGACTATGCCTTTAAATAACATGGAAAATACCAGAAAATTATGTCATGGCTTTAGAAGCTTCTGATAGGCTAATTGACATCATTTAAGGTATACCTGTGGATATATTTCAAGGTACCTTCCTTCAAACTCAGTGCCTCTTTTGATCATGAGAAAATCAAAAGAAATCAGCCAAGACCTCAAAAAAGATTGTAGACCTCCACAAGTCTGGTTCATCGTTGGGAGCAATTTCCAAACGCCTGAAGGTACCACGTTCATCTGTACAAACAATAGTACACAAGTATAAACACCATGGGACCACGCAGCCGTCGTACCGCTCAGGAAGAAGACTCGTTCTGTCTCCTAGAGATGAACATATTTTGGTGCGAAAAACGCAAATTAATCCCAGAACAACAGCAAAGGACCTTGTGAAGATGCTGGAGTAAACATGTACAAAAGTATCTATATCCACAGTGAAATGAGTCCTATATAGACATAACCTGAAAGGCCGCTCAGCAAGGAAGAAGCCACGGCTCAAACCACCATAAAAAATCCAGACTACGGTTTGCAACTGCACATGGGGACAAAGATTGTACTCTTTGGAGAAATGTCCTCTGGTCTATTGAAACAAATATTGAACTGTTTGACCATAATGACCATTGTTATGTTTGAAGGAAAAAGGGGGAGGCTTGCAAGCCGAAGAACATCATCCCAACCGTGAAACACGGGGGTGGCAGCATCATGTTGTGGGGGTGCTATGCTGCAGGAGGGACTGTTGCACTTCACAAAATAGATAGCTTCATTAGGATGGAAAATTGCGTGGATATATTGACGCAACATCTCAAGAGAGTCAGGAAGTTAAAGCTTGGTCGCAAATGGGTCTTCCAAATGGACAATGACCAAGCATACATCCAAAGTTGTGGCAAAATGGCTTAAGGATGACAAAGTCAAGGTATTGGAGTGGCCATCACAAAGCCCTGACCTCAATCCTATAGAAAATTTGTGGGCAGAACTGAAAAAGCGTGTGTGAGCAAGGAGGCCTACAAACCTGACTCCGTTATACCTGCTCTGTCAGGAAAATTCACCCAACTTATTGTGGGAAGCTTGTGGAAGGCTACCCGAAACGTTTGACCAAGTTGCTGCATAGGTCACCTTTACCTAGGATTGAGCATTTAGAATTGATGCAATGATTATTCTTCTCCCAGACTTCTAAATGTTGTGTTGCATAGCTTTTGTCCAGTCCTTTTACCTTTCTATGTAGATAAAAAATATTGGGCATGTAGAATAATTAATTATGTTGTAGGAAATAAACAGGAGTGGACGCCGTAGACGTCTATTACGCCGTAGACGGGTCCAGAAGTGTTGATGTTCAAATTGTTACATTGTAGCAGTGCTTACTTTCACGCATGCTAAATTAGGTTACATTGTAGCAGCACAGAACTCTCCACTGGTAGGCTACAGTAAGCACTACATTCTAAACTCTGCCCTCGTCTGCGCAGGAAAAGCCTTCACGAGCTGTGGAAAATCACCTCATCCGCCCTTCCCAAACGCAACATCTGCACCGACGTAATCAAACAAGAAAAGGCAACCCCTTCCCTGAAGTAAGGAATTCAGATCCCCTACATTGGCGTTTTGCCCATAGTGCATGTGTTTTTGTAGTCGATTGTAGACTAGCCTACACTGCTTCACGCCCATTCTGGAAATCCCCACCCTGTGTGCATTGACACAGGAAACATCTGCAGTGATCGTGACAGTCCAACTTCGAAGGTTGATAGACGAGAAAAGACCAAAGTACGAATCAGCCGGAACCTTTCCCGGTAAGAGTAGAATAAACTACAATGATTTTATTTCACTTAGGGTAGCATCCACTGTTGATAGTATTTTTATATAAAGACATGTCTTAATTACTAGATCAGATAATCTACTCAAGTGCGGAGTGGCTGGGTTTATCGTTTTTTTCTGCTACTACGGTAAAGAACTACAGCTGCATGAAATATGCGCATGTACAGGAAGTAGTCAACAGTATATTCGGAAAGTATTCAGACCCCTTGACCTTTTCCACATTTTGTTACAGCCGTATACTCAAATTGATTACATTCAATGTTTTCTCCATGATCTAAACACAATACCATATAATGACTAAATGAAAACATGTTTGCAAATGTATATAAAAAAAAAAACATCTTATTTACATAAGTATTCAGAGCTTTTGCATGAGATTCAAAATTGAGCTTAGGTGCATCCTGTTTCCATTGATCATCCTTGAGATTTCTACAAATTGATTGGACATGATTTGGAAAGGCACACGCCTGTCTATATAAGGTCCCGCAGTTGACAGTGCATGTCAGAGCAAAAAACCAAGCCATGAGGTCGAAGGAATTGGCCATAGACCTCCAAGACAAGATTGTGCCGAGGCACAGATATGGGGAAGAGTATCAAAACATGTATGCATCATTGAAGGTCCCCAAGAACACAGTGGCATTCGTTATTCTTAAATGGAAGAAGATTGGAACCACCAAGACACTTCCTAGAGCTAGCTGGCTGGCTGCCTGGCCAAACTGAGCAATCGTGGGAGAAGGGCCTTGGTCAGGGAGGTGACCAAGAATCCAATGGTCACTCTGACAGAGCTCCAGAGTTCCTCTGTGGAGATGGGAGAAGCTTCCAGAAGGACAACAATCTCTGCAGCACTCTACCAATCAGGCCTTTATGTTAGAGTGACCAGAAGGAAGCCACTCCTCGGTAAAAGGCACATGACAGCCTGCATGGAGTTTGCCAAAAGGCACCTAGACTCAGACCATGAGAAACAAGGTTCTCTGGTCTGATGAAACCAAGATTGAACTCTTTGGCCTGAATGCCAAGCTTCACGTCTGGAGGAAACCTGTCACCATCCCTACGGTGAAGCATGGAGGTGGCAGCATCATGCTGTGGGGATGTTTTTCAGCGGCAGAGACGAGGAGACTAGTCAGGATCGAGGGAAAGTGAACGGAGCAAAGTACAGAGAGATCCTTGATGGAAACCTGCTCGGGACCTTAGACTGGGGCAAACGTATACCTTCCAACAGGACAATGACCCTAAGTACACAGCCAAGACAATGTAGGAGTGGCTTTGGGACAAGTCTCTTGAGTGGCCCAGCCAGAGCCCGGACTTGAACCCGATCTAACATCTCTGGGGAGACCTGAAAATAGCTGTGCAGCGATGCTCCCACATCCAACCTGACAGAGCTTGAGAGGATATGCAGAGAAGAATGGGAGAAACTCACCAAATATAGGTGTGCCAAGCTTGTAGCGTCATACCCAAGAAGACTCAAGGCTGTAATCGCTGCCAAAGGTGCTTCAAGAAAGTACTGAGTAAAGGGTCTGAATATTTATGTAAATGTGTTATTTCAGTTTCTTATTTTTAATAAATAGAAAACAGTTTTTGCTTTGTCATTATGGGGTATTGTGTGTAGATTGATGGGGGGGGGGGGGGGGGGAGACTATTAAGCCCGTTTTAGAATAAGGCTGTAATGTAACAAAATGTGAAAAAAGTCAGGTAGGACATTACTGAGTGACTGGCGACACAATTACAATTGAAATTATTTAGCATTTACAGTGAGTGTATTAAACATTAAGAACCCCAGTATAGCCTCAATTTGTCAGGGCATGGACTACAAGGTTTTGAAAGCATTCCACAGGGATGCTGGCCCATGTTGACTTGTTAAAAAAAATATATATATATATTATTTTTTTATTTTTTTAACCTTTATTCAACCAGGCAAGTCAGTTAAGAACAAATTCTTATTTTCAATGACTGCCTAGGAACAGTGGGTTAACTGCCTGTTCAGGGGCAGAACGACAGATTTGTACCTTGTCAGCTCGGGGGTTTGAACTTGCAACCTTCCGGTTACTAGTCCAACGCTCTTTCTGGTTCATCCTCACTGCTTTAAGTCAAAACCATCTATGGAATTTGGGCACATTGAGGCAGCTGTGTGGTTGCCCCATTGGGTATTTTTGTACAGCCAGTGTTTCTCTGGTTATGGCCCTGCTAACAAATTGTTTGGAGACAAACAATTCAAGAGTTAAACTGATTACAATCTTCTAGAGTGCACAGTCAAGAATAGGCTACTAACACAGAGAACACCAGTTTACTAACACAAAGAACTGCAAAAGTTTCCAGTGAGTATCAAGAATGACCCACCACCCAAAGGACATCCAGCCAACTTGACACAACTGAAGGAAGCATTGGGGCGGTAGGGTAACCTTTTGCATTATTTAAACTAAATTGAACATGTTTCGTTATTTATTTGAGGCTAAATTGATTTTGATGTATTATATTAAGTTAAAATAAGTGTTCATTCAGTATTGTTGTAATTGTCATTATTACAACAAAACCAATCATAATAAATAAAATAATAATCGGTATCGGCGTTGAAAAATCATAATCGGTCGACCTCTCGTGGACACCTGCTTGTCGAACATCTCATTCCAAATTCATGGGCATTAATATGTAGTTGGTCCCCTCTTTGCTGCTATAACAGCCTCCGCTCTTCTGGGAAGGCTTGCCACTAGATGTTGGAACTAGAGGTCGACCGATTATTGGATGACCATAAAAGCAGATACCGATTAATCGGCTGATTTTATTTATTTGTAATAATGACAATTACAACAATATTGAATGAACAATTATTTTAGCTTAATATAATACATCAATTTAGCCTCAAGTAAATAATGAAACATGTTCAATTTGGTTTAAATAATGCAAAAAAGTGTTGAAGAAAGTAAAAGTGCAATATGTTCCATGTAAAATGTGTGCCATGTAAGAAAGCTAACGTTTCAGTTCCTTGCTCAGAACATGAGAACATATGAAAGCTGGTGGTTCCTTTTAATCTTCAATATTCCCAGGTAAGAAGTTTTAGGTTGTAGTTATTATAGGACTATTTCTCTCTATACCATTTGTATTTCATTAACCTTTGACTATTGAATGTTCTTATAGGCACTTTAGTATTGCCAGTGTAACAGTATAGCTTCCGTCCCTCTCCTCGCTCCTCCCTGGGCTCGAACCAGCAACAACGTTAAGCGTGCGCTACACAATTAGCGCGCGCTAACTAGCTAGCCATTTCACTTCGGTTACACGAGCCTCATCTCGGGAGTTGATAGGCTTGAAGTCAAACAGCGCAATGCTTGACGCACAACGAAGAGCTGCTGGCAAAAAGCACGAAAGTGCTGTTTGAATTAATGTTTACGCGCCTGCTTCTGCCTACCACCGCTCAGTCAATACACTAATATTGCAGTTAGCCATGATAGCCTTTATAATAGAACGCTTGAGACCACACACATTAATATTGTACTTGGGAGAAAAAATCTATAATTAGAAATGAAATTAAACAAACGGGCATTCTATTTCTCTCTTATCACCACTATAGACATTGATTAAGTGCACAAGAGGCTACATGTGTGCAAAAATAACATTCACTGAAAAAAAAAGTATCATCTCCCTCACTCACACAGGTACAACAAAAGCAATATATTTGGGCTACACTGCACATTATTACATTGTACACTTTCTGCCTATGGACATCTGTTCTACAATGTGCCAGCAAAAGTGAGGAAGAGGGAAAGCGTGTGGTGTTCCTTTCACCTATAGTGGCATCCAGTTTAAGCCAGGCCCAGCTCCAGCTACACTTGATCCCCGAATCCACTTGTTTAACAAGCAACGCCTCATTTTCACCTAATTCTGAAAATTAACCACATACTGTAGAGTGAGTGGTTAGTTAGTTAACATTTCACAAAGGATCTAGTAAGCAACTAACCCGTTATAGCTTGAGGAATGGCAAGGAGTCGTATACCAGTTAATACTATAGCGAATTGGTTATATATATATATTTTTTTATTTTTTATTTATTTAACTAGGCAAGTCAGTTAAGAACCAACTCTTATTTACAATGAGCCTAGGACCAGTGGGTCAACTGCCTTGTTCAGGGGTAGAACGACATTTCTACCTTGTCAGCTCGGGGATTCAATCTAGCATCCTTTAGGTTACTGGCCCAACGCTCTAACCACTAGGCTACCCGCTGCCCCAAGGGTACTAATGTTAGCTCATCTGATGTTGTAACGTTAGCTGTCTGACTTTATTAGCAAGTTCATTTTCACACCATAAACTCAAATTATTTTATCAGATAAGTTGGCTAATGTTGCTCAACATTTCTCTGGCTAGCTAACGGAGAATTCGATCCAGCTAGCAAGATGCTTAACAATGCTAATGCTTGTTCTACCACTTTCTCCCGTACCTCAAACTTTCCAACTGTTAGTAGTTCTTCGGTTACAGCTCATAAAGTACGCTTCATCACCTTCTCACCCCTGTCTCCGTGGTCAGGCTTCTCACCTAACGTTACCGTTCAGGGGACGCGCTGCCCTGACTGGCAAGCTGCCTTTCCAGAGCGCGCGCGGATGCTGTAACTAGCACATTGTCTCTTCTTCCTTCAGTCGCATGCTGCGCTGCATTCTGTTTGCTATGTGGACGATTGGCTGAGCCTTAGATACAGCCAGAATTGCTCCAAACGCGCATCACTCGTTCGTTTACAGCCAGTGGGGATCCAACCCCCACTCCTCTTAGTTTGCATCCCCGTAGGCGACGGTTAAATTCAGTGAGCTCTTCCGTGCTCGTCTTTATACACCTATCACCGAATCCAGTCATTTGAATGGATGTCGACATACTTTTGTATATATAGTGTATGTTGTTTCTATGTGTTTGGTTTTCGTTCAGATGCCACTAGCCAGTACATTGAGGGTCGTGAGGAGGTGGTGGAGGAGTATCCTCATTTGTAATTATCAGCACTATTTTGTCTTGAATTAATTCATCTTTCAATCCCCCGTATTCACAAGTGGCGGATTTCTCTCTCAAACGGGTTACAAAGTTCTGTACTGACTCACCCTCTTCCTGTTTACAGCTTCCGAAAACGAACCGCTCATAAATTACGTTTCTGGCGGGTTTGAAGTAATTCTCCAATGCATCCAATATAGCCTTTGCATCACACTGTTGTCGTGCTGTGAGGGTGGGATTGTGCCGGTAGATATGCCTGCATTCGCCGCCCATTAAACTCCTCAGAGTTGCAGCTTGTACCTCGTTGGGTTTCTCATGTAGACCGGTCGCCAGCGCATAGTCCTCGAATTCATCTCTGAAGTTGTCCCAATTAGTATTCCAGTCCCCTGTGAGAACCATGGGATTTGGTGGCGGAATGTTCGCTGCCATAGCAATGGAATATGAGAGTTCTTTGCCTTCAGTCATCGGTAGTGATGCTAGCTAGCCAGCTAACAACGAGTTGATCAGTGTTGCGAGTAGGAAACGGCGTGTGTTCGCATATGGAAGGTAACTGCGCCTATACTGTTCTTAGCTACAAAAATAACAAACGTGTGTTTTCCGAGCCACTTCTGATACCATGTTTCAGTATGATATGTTAGATAAAGGAATAAAGACAGACACCAATGTCAGGTTCAATAGCCTTGTTTGTGCATTGTACAAATCCCTACAACTGGAGTCCCGGGGAACAGTACGCTAGTCGATTACCTAATCAACTAGACTCCGTAACAGCTGTCTCTGTCCTTCAGGTCTGCAGTGTGCCCTGGTCCTGATCGGGGTATACCTCCGCGCCACTGGGGAACCCGTCATAGGGGTCATAAACCAGCCCTTCAACCACAAAGACCCAACAGGGTGAGACTCTTACTTTTCTATTATTTATCTATTTTCTTTCTCTCTGAATTGTTGGGAAGGGCTTGTATTTAAGCATGTCACTGTTAGTCTACACCTGTTGTTTACAAAGCATGTGACAAAAACAATTGGATTTGACTCTAGAACCAGAACAGCAATCATTTTGACACCAGGGTTAGGGTCAATGCTATTTAAGTTGTTGATTAAATTACCAATTTCTTTCAAGTTAAGTATTGGAAAAGGTATTTTCATTTGCAATGACTATTTTCAATCCACTTACTGAATTTAAATAGAATTAACACAGAAATAACATACTTAGTAATGCTTAGACCTCACCATCTAAGCTTCCTTTAATGACATTTGGTTGATGTGATGTGCATATTTGTTGCAGCTGGAAGGGGAAGCATTTCTGGGGTGTGTCATGTGGGAGCGTCAAAGCCTCCTCGGTGCTCCGACCTAAAGAAAGACCTGCGCAGTGTCCAGGATTATCGGTGGTGCTGAGCTCCAGTGAGAAGCAGGTGGTGAAGGAGGTCTTGGCCCCTCTGTGTAGGCCTGACAAGCTGATGTATGCCTCGGGGCCCGGATACAAGATCCTGTGTGTGATCCTGGGCCTAGCTGACATCTACGTCCTCTCCGAGGGCAGCACCTTCAAGTGGGACTCATGCGGCCCCATGCCCTGCTCCTTGCACTGGGTGGGGGGATGCTAGACCTTTAAAGAGTGCCTCCGCTTCGGCCACTGTGAGGGGGGGCACCATGACCAGGGGGAACTGACCTACCACCAATCCCACTCGGAGAGCCCTGGGGCAGACCGCTGGGCCAACCAGGGTGGCCTATCTAGACTGTCAAATGCTTCATAGGGTTATTGGGGAACTGAAAGGCAAGTTTTAAAGGAAGAGGCATTGATTATGGTGAAGGGCACAAGTAGCAGTATCATTGCTTATAGGGACATGCTGCTTAATATGTCCATTTTTGGAGGAGCTGTGTTTTAAAAAAATCTATGCTGTCAGTTATTTTGTAAAAGCTAGATGTATATGCAAATGTAAATATATAGTAAGGAATGTAAAAATGTTAAACTATCTACAGTAGCTGGAATGTTAAAGGTGTTTTGTAAAGGATTAAGTTGCCTCTAACTTCTACAGTTACTGGTTTTCTCATTGACAGGAAGTGTGTTGGTGGCAAACAAATCTAACTTAAGGAAAGACCTGGGTGCTGTTTAAGTAAAACTAATTCCAAAGCAAGATAATCAGAATCGAGAGACTGGTATGAATGGGAACAAGCATGGTTCAGGGAACAGTAGCACCCACTGCGTAGCTGAAACATGTTTTTTGTCTCAGTCATACCAAAATGTGGCACATGGCTATAACCCTGCTTTTGATTGGTTAAGGATCTCTGTTGGACTTACCTGAATATTACTTGATGGCCTTGTTGAAGTTGTGGTATAGTGGGACAGGGAGACATAGTAAATATCCCAAGTGTCCCCCCTTGACAGAAGCACTAATGGTGTGTGAGAGGCGAGAGCGGAGAGGACTCAAACTGGCTTCTGGGAATCTGCAGCGGCCCAGTTAAGGCCTTTTATGGAAAAGAGGTGCATTTTACACTGTTTCCATAGCTCTAGCTGTATGACCTAGGATAAATCAGAGCAGAGGATGGAAAAACACGAGGTGCAGCAATCAACAATGAAACGGGGGCTAGTGTTCATTTACTGTAAATGAAGGATTAAACCCCTTTAAGGAAAGGAGGGGAACTGTCACTGTCACACAGCCAGGTTAGTGGATCTATAGAGATGTAGCAGAATTCAGGGGTATTTAAACCCACTCCATTTATAGGATTAGGTTTGTCATTATCACTTGCACCACTTCATTGGCACACCCAATAATCTATTGGGATGCAGTCCAAAGTGGTTGTCATTACTAAATATGGCTGTCTATGGTCTTCCATCAGAAAAGCATGACAACCACTCAGGTCAGTGTTGTGGACCACTTGTGTATAAAGACTGGTTTGATCTACTGTATGTTTAAAATTTGTGTATTGTAAAACGCCATTTCATGAGTGTGCTCCAGAAGTGCCATTAGCAGGTCCCCTGGTTTCTGCTCCATTGGAATTATCCAGCATTCTCCTGTCTTGTGAGTCAGAATTTGAAGACGGAATTCAATCTACAAAACAATGAAAGTCCATTCATCCATCTGAAATCAACTTTACTATGAAATCCAGACAAAAGGAAAATCAACTGAACACTGATGTTTCACAATTGTAATAAACTCTTGCCAGCAAACTCACTTTCCTACCCCAAAAAACTGAAAAAAAATGCAAGTGCCCCGCACATTTAACCCTGATGATTGTCAGATTTTTTTGCAATATTTGTTTTTGCATATACTGTTTAAAAATATCTCAAGAACAAATTATAATCTGCGATATTGGCTCTTCTTCCACATTGGGAGCCCTTAGTTGACTTGCCACTTTAGACTGCTACTTAAGCCATACATTCTCAAGTCAACTAGGGTATCTAACAATCTGACAGTATTGACAATTCAGACTAAAACAGATTAAATTAAACCTCTAATACCTCCATAAAAAAATAAAAAGCAAGTGGACAATTGCACTGAAAACATTTTTCACTTCAAGGAGAACAAATAAACATGCGCAACAAGGGACCTAGGCCCTTTAAATCAAAGCTACAACCCATCTCCCAACATCCACAGAATAACACAAATCAAAAAGGTAAAATGGAACCGATACCTGGGCAGGGCACATATTCATAAAGCGTCTTGGTGTAGGAGTACTAATCTAGGATCAATTTAGCCTTTTTGATGCTAATGAATAAGATTACATGGAAAGGCCTGAACCTAGATCAGCGCTCCTACTCTGGGGTTATCGATAAATATGGAATCAGACCTATTAACGTTTGAATGTTTTATCTCCTTCACTGGAACCTAGCTAGACCTGTGGCTTATAAAAGGAATTAGATGATCAACTTTCACCACATTTATTTCCAATACTGTATCTCCACAGGAAAAACACAATGATTTGCCATAATGAGTACAGGCAGATTGTTAGAGATCTGAATACTACTATACAATCTGGAGCATACTGACTAATGAGATCTGAATACTATCCCTCTTCAATCTGGAGCATACTGACCAATGAGAAAGGGGCAAAAGAGGGCAGTGGTAGCTCTTCTTTGAAATAAAAAGTGGTGGTAGGACTGTTAGTCTTGATATTCAGCTCCCCTGTCATTCAATCAACCTTTAAACTGTTGGTAAGTATCTGCCAAAGACTAATCTCTGATAACAATATTGTACACTGCTAGTCATTGTGTTCTCAATGGAAGTTCAGCCACACCCGTTGCTGAGGGGTGTATAAAATCGAGCACATAGCCAATGGCAGTGGAATGGCCCATACTACAGAGCTAAGTGACTTTCAACAAGGCACCATCGTAGGATGCCACCTTTCCAACAAGTCAGTTTGTCAAATATCTACCCTGCTAGAGCTGCCCCGGTCAACTGTAAATGCTGTGATTGAGAAGTGGAAACATCTAGTAGCAACAACAGTTCAGCCGCAAAGTGGTAGGCCACACAAGCTTACAGAATGGGACTACTGAGTGTTGAAGCGCGTAGCATCATGGTTGCAACACTCACTACCAAGTTCCAAACTACCTCCGGTAGCAAGGTCAATCACGCTTCATCATCTGCCAGTAGAACGCTACCTACCCGAATGCATAGTGCCAACTGTAAAGGTGGAGAAGGAATAATGGTTCGAGGCTCTTTTTCATGTTTCAGGCTAGGCCCCTCAGTTCCAGTAAAGGGAAATCTAACGCTTCAGCAAGGCCATTCTAGACGATTCTGTGCTTCCAACTTTGTGGCAACAGTTTATGGAAGGCCCTTTTCTTTTTCAGCATGACAATACCCCTGTGCACAAAGCAAGGCCCATACAGAAATGGTTTGTCGAGATCGGTGTGGAAGAACTTCACTGGCCTGCACAGAGCCCCGACCTCAACTCCATACAACATCTTGGGATGAATAGGAACGCCGACTGCGAGCCAAGCCTAATCGCCCAACATCAGTGCCCGACCTAACTAATGCTCGTGGCTGAATGGAAGCAAGTCCCCGCAGCAATGTTCCAACATCTAGTGAAAGAGTGGAGGCTGTTATAACAGCAAAGGGGGACCAACTCCATATTAATGCCAATGATTTTTGAATAAGATGTTCAATGAGCAGTGTATCTATGTTGGGCAGGGAGCATACTTGCACTCTAATTCAGGTGCAAAAGCATTCCCCACAAACCTACTTCCCAATATAACTTAGTGACAAACTTTCACTCTAACTTCATTCAAAGCAATAAAAATGGCAGAAAAGCAGTTGCTCAAATGATAACCTAACAATTTATCAAAGAAGGCAACAGGCGGAAGGAAGGATGTGTACAAGCAGTAACAGGCAGAGGAGCCCTCTCTCTGGACAGTCTTCTCCCAGGATTCAGCTTGAACAGTTAAATTCAGAAATGAATCAATTCTGATTGGCTTCTTCTAGCCATGTCCCTCTCAAACACAAATGCAGAGACCTGAAGCAATATTACATTACCATATCCCCAAAAATGTATCACAAAAGTCTCAAGGACTAAAAGAGTCCAATGGCATGTAATTGTGTATGCAGAATTGTGCAGGAAAGTAAGATCTAAGGAAATGTGTTTGCATTATAAGCAATAGGCTTGTGATTTCAGTGGCATGGCTACAGCTGTTTCATCAAAGAAGAAAACAAATGAGAGTGGGAGAAGCAGAAATACTGCCACCTCCTTACCCCAAATATACTTAAACAGAGTTAGTTTCTTCTTCTTATACATGGTCCAGTCTCATCTCTGGCTTGGGACCTATGTGTTGTCAGTCATTGATTCGGGTGGTAGCCCCGACCAGTGTGAATCTTCCTGAGCTCGAGTGATCCTTCGACTCATGTACAGTAAGGGGAGGTCCGGGCTCGCTGACAGACAAGCAAGAAGACAGATATGGCCATGTGTAGTGTCCCTGTGTTGCTATGATGACGTATCACAACAATGGCCGCTCTCACCTCTGGAAGGGCTTGCGGACCTTCTTCTTCCTGCGGGGTGGAGGTTTGCCTCCGCTCTCAGCCCACGTCTCGCTGGGCTCTGGCCGGGGCCCCCCAGGAGGCATGAAGAAGCCAGTCTGAGGTGGAGGAGGGGAAAAAGGTCCACTAGGTCCCAGTCCAGCGCCAGAGGGGTGATGGGGGGGCGGTCCTGAGGGAAAGAAACCCCCGTTGGCAGCCATATCAGGGGGAGGTCCCCCCTGGAAGATGCGGTTGAAAAAGTCCTGCAGGTCAGCAGGGTTGGTCGGGCCTGGAGGAGGGTGCTCTGGGCCTGGAGGTGTCCTGGAGATCATGAAAGGAGAGTTACATTAATTTAAAAAAAAAAACATTCAACAGGTGACTCCAGGAAAATCAAGAAAAAGGAGCACTCGGTGTCTGAGTTTTATTCACGGGACAAACAAAAAACCATCAGAGCCTTGGATAGCCTTTCATTAATTTCTTTTTGATACTGTCGCAATGCTAACTAAAAAGCAGCATTCCCCAAGAGAGGATGGCTTTCACTTCAGCAGTAATAAATTCATTAACTTCTTTGAGGAAAAGATCATGATCATTAGAAAGCAAATTACGGACTCCTCTTTAAATCTGCGTATTCTTCCAAAGCTCAGTTGTCCTGAGTCTGCACAACTCTGCCAAGACCTAGGATCAAGAGAGACACTCAAGTGTTTTAGTACTATATCTCTTGACACAATGATGAAAATAATCATGGACTCTAAACCTTCAAGCTGCATACTGGACCCTATTCCAACTACTGAAAGAGCTGCTTCCTGTGCTTGGCCCTCCTATGTTGAACATAATAAACGGCTCTCTATCCACCGGATGTGTACCAAACTCACTAAAAGTGGCAGTAATAAAGCCTCTCTTGAAAAAGTGTCCGGTGTCCTGTGTGAATGCTCTCTCTAATTCTCTCTCTCTCGGAGGAGGACCTGAGCCCTAGGACCATGCCTCAGGACTACCTGGCATGATGACTCCTTGCTGTCCCCAGTCTACCTGGCCGTGCTGCTGCTCCAGTTTCAACTGTTCTGCCTGCGGCTATGGAACCCTGACCTGTTCACCGGACGTGCTACCTGTCCCAGACCTGCTGTTTTCAACTCTCTAGAGACAGCAGGAGCGGTAGAGATACTCCTAATGATCGGCTATGAAAAGCCAACTGACATTTACTCCTGAGGTGCTGACTTGCTGCACCCTTGACAACTACTGTGATTATTATTATTTGACCATGCTGGTAATTTATGAACATTTGAACATCTTGGCCATGTTGTGTTATAATCTCCACCCGGCACAGCCAGAAGAGGACTGGCCACCCCTCATAGCCTGGTTCCTCTCTAGGTATATATCAATACATTTGATTTGTTACATTCATTCTATTTCCATCTAGCCCACCAGGGTTGGGCAACCGGGGACACGTGGGCCAAATGGCCTTGGATCAATCCCACCCCCCAAAAAAAGTTACTCAGTCTCATGTGGGTACGCAGACCCGCGAGCAACTGCGGCCTCTCATAATGAGTTCAGATTTTTTGTGGCCCCACCCCCATCTAGCCTATAGTTAACCCTGATGCAAGTCACATTGAGATTGTTGCCTCTTTTGCCTTGGCCAAGAGGAGGCATTATTCACAAGCATCAGAGATGCTTAATAATTTTGAGCTCCAAAACTAATCTCTCTCCATAAATATGTAACTCTTTCACATGCAGGAGCACCTGCACTGACCAGAGCGTAATTGTATTTCAGAGAAAAATCTAATTTCGGCCTCTGTGGTCTTTTAGACGGTTGGTCACATAACACCTAGGTTGTGTCCCAATAATCTCTCCTTTCTCACAAAATATACACTTGTTCCCTTCCCTTCATGGATTTGAAAGGATATGACAAGTATATGGAAACTCCCTCTAGCCCATGCAGACACCAATACAATCATTTTACATTAGTGTGGAGTAGTTTACGATTGCAAACTTCAGGAGGAAAATTAGATTGGAACGCAACCCTCAGTGCCCTGGGACCTACCTGTGGCGCTGCGTGGAGTTGCTGTTGTTCTTGGATCCGAAGGAGATGTGGTAGGGAACGCGGTGTGTGTCTGGGGAGATTCCTATCCTCTGGCAGCCGGCCCACTCTGAAAGGTGGGAGCGGAAAAGGTGACAAATTAATCAATGTGACAATACTGAAGCAAGCGGCAAGGAGAAATAGTCAGTCTGACTTTAAGTGTCTTAACATTATTTAGCAGCTTAGAATTCAATTTAGTTGTAGAGCTCTTGAGCCTGTCAGTTGGCTTGTTAAGAGTGCTTTTAGTGTACAGATGAAACAGAAACATCTTTAAGTCAATACATAAAGAAGTATTGCATTAGCACAGATGAGAGCCTAACTATCCATGTGGGTGTCATTACACAGCTTGTCAAAGCAATGGGCTTGTTCGACAGTGGCGATTGCAGACTGACTGATCTACAAATCACTGTGCAGCATAAATAACTTCTCAATATAATTTTTTGATCAGTCAGTCAACATGTACCCACAATGCATTACAGTTTTGATGCTCTCAAAAACTGTCATAGTCAAGCCAGTACCTGTGATGTCGTAGACCTTGCCATCCATGCAGGCAAAGTATGTGATGCGTAGGCCCAGCATGCTGGACTCGGCCCACAGGTCTCCCTCCTCGGCGCTGTGGCGTCTGTTACACTCTGCACAGAACCGAGCCTCCGCAGGCTCCCGGTCCATCTCAAACCTCCTGCACACACAGGGAGGAGTCAGGGCCTGAGCTTTTTGTATGTAACTAATTATTTTGTAAGCAGCAAAATGTACAAATACAATTTTAGTGATTGGGAGTAGTCAGGATAGGTAAATTATATTACTATTCCAATCCCTCACTTTCACAATAGTCTGGTTATAAAAGTATGATACAGATATTATTAATAGATTCAAATATTACAGATATTAATTATGTCAGTGATGTACCTGTGCTTGCCCTCACACTTGGTGCACATCATAGTGTTCATAGCTTCCTTCAGGTCATCCTGCAGTTTGGTGAGGAACTCATTCATCGACTTGGAGAGTTCTGTCTTCGCCATGCGCTTCCTGAGGGAGGAGCAGGGAAACAAAAGTCAAAGCCATATCAACTACACCAAACATCCCACCGGCCTTCAGTGCAGTCATTTGATCACGGTTTATTGCATTTTAATAAAGTAATAGTCCAGTTTGGACTATTTGGACTATTTGGACTATTGTTTGGACTATTGTTCTACTCATATCACGTATTCTCTCCATGTGTCTGGGTTACTGAGGAACTAAACTAAACATCCCACAGGCCTTTAAATTGACTATAACATGCTAAGGACCACAGTTAAGGAATGCTTCTCCATCTGTAAACCTATTGTGAGAGGCCTGAGTTCTAACTTCAGATGTTTTTGTTAAAGGTGAAGTCATGTGATCATAGTTTCTTGCATTTCATATAAGTACTGGTCCAGTAGCTTGTGTGTCTTCAACTCACAGCTCGTATTCCCTCCGTGTTTCTGGGTTACTGACGATGTCCCAGGCAGCCCTGAGCACCTTAAAGGCCTCCCCAGCGCGTGGGTGCTTGTTCTTGTCTGGATGGACCTGAAAAGGAAAAAATAAATACAAACAGAAGGGTACAGCAGAAAACATAATGGAAGAGAGAGAAAAACTAAGGAAGAGACTACTTCTAGTAATTTTCTGATGACATTTTATATTGTGGATTAGAGGTCGACCGATTATGATTTTTTTAACGCCGATACCGATTATTGGAGGCCCAAAAAAAAACGATACCGATTAATCAACCAATTTTTAAAATGTATTTATTTGTAATAATGACAATTACAACAATACTGAATGAACACTTATTTTAACTTAATATAATACATCAAAATCAATTTAGCCTCAAATAAATAATGAAACATGTTCAATTTGGTTTAAATAATGCAAAAACAAAGTGTTGGAGAAGAAAGTAAAATTGCAATATGTGCCATGTAAAAAAGCTAACGTTTAAGTTCCTTGCTCAGAACACGAGAAGATATGAAAGCGTGTGGTTCCTTTTAACATGAGTCTTCAATATTCCCAGGTAAGAAGTTTTAGGTTGTAGTTATTATAGGAATTATCGGACTATTTCTCTCTATACCATTTGTATTTCATTAACCTTTGACTATTGAATGTTCTTATAGGCACTTTAGTATTGCCAGCGTAACAGTATAGCTTCCGTCCCTCTCCTCGCCCCTACCTGGGCTCAAACCAGGAACACATCGACAACAGCCACCCTCGAAGCATCGTTACCCATCGCTCCACAAAAGCCGCAGCCCTCGCAGAGCAAGGGGAACAACTACTTCAAGGTCTCAGAGCGAGTTACATCACCGATTGAAATGCTATTAGTGCGCACCCCGCTAACTAGCTAGCCATTTCACATCGGTTACACCAGCCTAATCTCGGGAGTTGATAGGCTTGAAGTCATAAACAGCTCAATGCTTGAAGCACAGGGAAGAGCTGCTGGCAAATGCACGAAAGTGCTTTTTGAATGAATGCTTACGAGCCTGCTGCTGCCTACCACCGCTCAGTCAGACTGCTCTATCAAATCATAGATTTAATTATAACATAACACACAGAAATATGAGCCTTATGTCATTAACATGGTCAAATCCGGAAACTATCATTTCAAAAACAAAACGTTTATTCTTTCAGTGAAATACGGAACCGTTCCATATTTTTTTATCCATAAGACTAAATATTCCTGTTACATTGAAGGTTGTGCAATGTTATGTCATAATTACGTAAAATTCTGGCAAATTAGTTCGCAACGAGCCAGGCGGCCCAAACTGCTGCATATATCCTGACTCTGTTGCACAGAACGTAAGAGAAGTGACAATTTCCCTAGTTAAAAGAAATTCATGTTAGCAGGGAATATTAACTAAATATATTATATTACCGAATATTAATAAATATCCTTGCTGCACTCGCATAACAGGTATAATCAGCCTGCCACTCAGTCTTCTCGTGGAGTGCAATGTAATCGGCCATGATCAGTGTCCAGAAATGCAGATTACCGATTGTTATGAAAACTTGAAACCGACCCTAATTAATCAGCCATTCCAATTAATCGGTCAACCTCTATTGTGGATATTTAAAAAATGATGTATGCAGCCATGCACAGCCAAGTGCAAATCTTGTGTTTGACTATAATCGCTACACTCTCCCTTTAATGAATTCCACACATTTTTATACACATGTATTCAAAAGATGTAATGCACATCTCATTGCACCCGTAAACTCACCTGGACAGCCAGCTGTCTGTAGGCCCTCTTTAGCTCAGCTTCAGTGGCATGGGCCTCCACCCCCAGCACTGTAAAAGGGTCCAGCTCCTCCTCAGGGACTTGAGCCAGCGCCAGCAGTCTCTCCAGCTCCTTCCCAGGTTGGTATCTGCCTGCTCCACCAGGAGAATCTGGGGTCAAGGGGGGCACCTGGGTGGCTCTCCTCCTGAACCAGCTGCTGACCCTCTCCACCAGCGAAGCCACCCTCCTCCATACCCTGGAGTCCTGCATGGTCGTCCACCACCGCTGGGCCCTCTCCCCGCCCAGCCGGACCAGCGTGAACCGGGCCCACTGGAACCCCAGCAGTACCACGGCACAGAGGAGGCCGAAGCAAGTTAGGGAGGCCTTCCGGACCCATTTCACCAACCGAACACTCTTATCCACCAGGACGGCCCCGGCGCACCTCGCCCTCTCCAGCACGCGTTGGGCATCTGCCTTCATCCCCGACACGTCAGTGACCCTGTTGAGCATCTGTGAGCCCAGGTCGTAGAGGGCCACCCCTCCGACCTCCACGGCCACTCCGCATCGGTGGGTCATGGTGACAATGACCTCCACCACCATGTGGATGCAGGAGATGCACCAGGGGCTGAGCGACTCCGACAGCAGCTCCCTGAAGGCCAAGGCCAGCTGGGTGCCCGTCCGCCGCCGGCCCCGGCCCTGTTGATGGTGGTGGTTGCGCCTCCGGGTCTGCTTGTGCCTACCGCCACCCGTCGACAGGGAAACTTTAGGGAGGTAGGAGGACGAGGATGACGATGTAGCCTGAGTGTTTTGCTCCGAGGCTGCCCCCCCCCCTCCGCTGTTCCGGGCCCGGCCTCTCCTCCCTCCGGCCCCCGAGTTCCTCCAGCCTGACTCCCCGTTTATGCTTGGCTCCTTCCCTCCGCTCTCCTCTTCATCTCCACCCTCTGTCTCCTCATTTCCTTCTCTCTCCACATGCACCACCCCCTCCTGTCTTAGAGAGACCTCATTGTCCTCTGCAATCGCACAATCCTCTGCTTCTACATCTTCCGAGTCCTCCTGGTTGACTGGGGATTGGATATCCTGAGGGGTAACTTTGATATAGTCAGTCATCTCCTTATTGGGAACTTGTTGTTGAGTTTCCTCCTCATCTCCTCTGACGTCCCACTGGTCGGGCATGGCGGTTGAAGATGGGAGGTGAGGAACACCTGAGAGCAGCTCTTCAGGACTCTCCTCAGTTGCCTCTACAGTCCATGTCTCTCCCTTCATCTCCACCTCCCTCTCAGCCACCTCTTTCTCCATCTTCCTCCCAGTCTCTTGATTAAAGTTCCAAAAAAGTATCCAATGTCATGTCAGGTGGGGGCCTTGATCCATTCTCACTGACCGCACCTTCTCCGACACCACACCTCAGCAAGGCCAAAAAGTCAGACAAGGACAGTTGAATAATACTATAATGGCAGGCATCATTGTCCTAGGTACCCTACCCAATGCAGACATTGAATCAAGGATCAATCGTTACAATCCTTGGACCCGACTGGCCTCATCTTGTATCTGGTTCTTGCCTGTAGAGAGACAGCAAGTTTAAACATTAGCCTACCCGTAACACGTTCACTTTCCCAAGCACCAGAACTAGGGGTCTAATCTAAAGTATACCGAAAAGTGAAATCAAACGGGATGTGGAGATTCTGCATTAATCGTTGTTGTTGTCAAAGTTCTAACATGTTATTGGCAATAATGTCATATTTGATGACCACAATATCCACTCAACGAGCTGATCCGCAGCGCCGACATTTTGAAAAGATAAACCAAACTCTTTAGCTAGCCATCTGGTTATCAGCAGTTGCACTAGCTAGCTATCTAGAAATGCAATTAATTTATTCTACAAGAAATTACTGGGACGGGATATCAGAGAATAGTTGGGGCAATGTTAGGTTCGAGCTAATAAGTCATATCGTCACCGTCGCGAACAAAATGACCAACTGTCTCGAGACGAATAGCTAGCTGTCTCGTAGCTAAAACGCTAACTAGCTTACAACATTAGTTTGCTCGTATATAGTTATCTAGCTAATGTAATTGTAATAATATTAACGGTGGATTGTTGACAATGTTATTTTAGCTATTTGACTGCTAACACTGACTGGAATAACATTGGGAAAGATGACCACCAACGCAACTCACCTTTCTCTTCCGTAAAAAGGGAAGGCAAGATTAGATGATACAATGTAGGCTAGCTTGAGCCCTGTAACGTTAGCGTCGCTCCTATAAAATGATCAAATGTGGCAAACTGATCAATTCTTCTCGTAGAAAGAACATTTAGTTATTGAATTGTGAATACAAACTATTATTATCCTGTATTAGTAGAGTGTGTTCTTTCTCCTAATTCAAATATACGTTTTTTCTTATTATGTTCTTGGCTAACGCTGTCCTTGTTGTTTGTCTTACTATTTTTCACTTCCGAGGGCAACAAACCACAACCTAATTTCCGCTGTATTAACCCTATTCTTGCCAGAAAAAAATTTGCGCACAAATGTTCGAATTAACTTTTATTGGCCACTGAATGTAAAGAGAAGAAGATGAATGTAACGTTAATCACCAGGTTATATCAAAGCAATTACATGGGTCTACAATTGTATTATCTTCAAGAAGCCTAGGCCTAATAACGAAATAATAATTTTAAAACTAGAATTGTAAAAGGCAAACTATTGTCTGGCTTACTCTCTATTTAAACAAAACAAGTAATTGTTTATTCAACAATATAAACATGGATATCATGCAGTCACTTTTTCATACTCTCAAACACCATCCACTCTCTCATGTCTGCCTTCTCCACCCACCTACACACTCCCTGGATGCATTGCATTCTCTAGCCTATTTCTGCCCATTCTGGATGCTGTGTGTTCCTCAAGGAGTGTGTGTGTTTGTGTGTGCAAGTAGTCTGTGTGGGCCAAGTGTCTAGTTAGTTAGGCTGGAGATGGATACAGAGGGCACGTGACCCCTCGGATTTGTCCTGTGGGTTTCCAATCTATCAACCTCATAACTATCACTGAAGTTGGAGACTTTTATTTCCCACACCAACTTTAAACATCAACTATCTGAGCAACTAACCGATCGCTGCAGCTGTACATAGTCCATCTGTAAATAGCCCACCCAATCTACCTACCTCATCCCCATACTGTTTTAATTTTATTTACTTTTCTGCTCTTTTGCACACCAGTATCTCTACTTGCACATCATCATCTGCTCATTTATCACTCCAGTGTAAATCCGCTAAATTGTAATTATTCACTCCTATGGCCTATTTATTGCCTACCTCCTCATGCCTTTTGCACACACTGCATATAGACTTTATTTTTTCTACTGTGTCATTGACTTGTTTATTGTGTTATTGGCTTGTTTATTGTTTACTCCATGTGTAACTCTGTGTTGTTGTCTGTGTCACACTGCTTTGCTTTATCTTGGCCAGGTCGCAGTTGCAAATGAGAACTTGTTCTCAACTAGCCTACCTGTTTAAATAAAGGTGAAATAAAAATTAAAACATTAAAGAATAAAAAAAATAGCTACCCAGAAGCCATTTTAGGCTATCAATCAGTTAGAGTATCTAGCTTGTCTAACTATCTTAGCTGGCATTCCTGCTGGCAAGGCTGGTAGACTTTAGAAATAACTAGATGTACTTTACAATAATCACATTCCTTTCATATTTTACCCAGATTTGAGCAGCGATACATAGAAGCATATTTAGTTTCTTTAAAAAAAGAACCACCAGTCAGGAGGATACAGACAGCTCAAGAGGTATGCTTAGATATACAGAGAAATATAACATTTTCTGTTACATAGAATTAAGCATAATGATTATGGCTCTAGATTGCAGAAAAAAAAGCTGATTCGGGTGAAAAATGCTAAATTATCCAATTTACGGATGGGGGATCTAGCACCCTCCGGACCACCCCCCCGCCATCCTCATGTAACTTTTGCCCCCTCAGATTTTTGGGGTGCATGACATCCTTGGATGGATATAAAGGAAGTGGGATGGACTGAACACAGTATGGATGTCCTCTGCCTCAGAAGACCAAGAAGTAGAAGACCTCTCAGAATCACCTTTATTTGACCTACAGTCAATCTGATATTTTAAGAGGGCAATCATTAATTCTTATTCATAAGAAAATCAGAATTCTCTGTTCCAATTAGGCCTACTATTATAAGAATTTTAGGAAAGTGAACAGTGCATCCGGAAAGTATTCAGACCCCTTGACTTTTTCCATATTTTGTTACGTTACAGCCTTATTCTAAAATGTATTAAATCATTTTTTCCCTCTTCAATCTACACACAATACCCCATAATGAAAAAGCAAAAACAGTTTGACATTTTTACAAATTTATTACAAATAAAAATTTAAAAAATAAACCATTTATATATGTATTCAGTCCCATTAGTTACTCAGTACTTTGTTGAAGCACCTTTGGCAGCGATTACAGCCTTGAGTCCTCTTGGGTATGATGCTACAAGCAATGGGAGTTTCTCCCATTATTCTCTGCAGATCCTCTCAAGCTCTGTCAGGTTGGATGGGGAGCATCGCTGCACAGCTATTTTCAGGTCTCTCCAGAGATGTTTGATCTGGTTCAAGTTCGGGCTCTGGCTGGGACACTCAAGGACATTGCAAGAGGCATCACTACAATCCATGGGTTGAATCCAGGCTATATCACATGTGGCCGTGATTGAGAGCCCCATAGGATGGCGCACAATTGGCCCAGCATCATCTGGTTTTGGCCGTGGTATGCCGTCATTGTAAATAAGAATATGTTCTTAACTGACTTGCCTAGTTAAATATTTTTTTTTGGTTCCCTTCCCGAGATCTGGGCCTCGATACAATCCTGTCTCAGAGCTCTACAGACAATTCCTTCAATATCATGGCTTGGTTTTTCTATGGCATGCACTGTCAACTGTGTGACCTTATATAGACAGGTGTGTGCCTTTCCAAATCATGTCCAATCAATTGAATTTACCACAGGTGGACTCTAATCAAGTTGTAGAAACATCTCAAGGATGATCAATGGCAACAGGATGCACCTGAGCTCAATTTCAAGTCTTATAGCAAAGGGTCTGATTACTTATGTAAATAAGGTATTTGTTTTAACATTTTTATAAATTAGCAAAAATATCTAAAAACCTGTTTTCGCTTTGTCATTATGAAGTATTTTGTGTAGATTGATGAGAGGTGGAAAAATGTAATCCATTTTAGAATAAGGATGTAAGGTAACAAAATGTGGAAAAGGGGAAGGGGTCTGAATACTTTCCGAATGGACTGTAGGCCTAATAGAAATTATTCAGCCTAGTATAAATAGTGAAGCCTATAGTTTAGTTTTCATTAATAATCTAGACTTTCTTTTCACACACACAGCTTTTGATAAATTAAAAAAAGATTGCTTATTTGGTTGAGAGGGCGCAGATAGAACGTGTGTCAGCATGCTTCAACGCCTACGTGGTGACCCGAAGGACACATAGACAATGGTGCTTTGTGCAAAATCACACAGCTGTGGTGAACATATAGGCCTACTCAACATAAACCATTTAACCAATTCGCCCCAAGTTAAACCAATCAAAACAACCATGGCCAGATATGCCTAAATGCTATTAATTTACGCAAAATCAACTTCGGATTTTGTTCAATTAATTTAAGATAGCCTATTTATCACAACAAACCTACAACGCTGTAGGACTACTGTACATCAAATTCACAGTGATGCATGTTGCATCATTGGGGAATCCCCTATCTTATGCGTCATGCAGAGAATCTACCCAACCGATCGGAAACAGTCCTTCGCCACCACCCACCAGATGATTCTGCCGCACAAGGCTATTACTGTATGTCCATTTTGTTTACACGACTGCGCTGTATATCAATACGATGTATCTGTGAAACAGCACCCAATATAAATAACTGATCTAGTGCAATAAAGGTTAGATTAATTAAATCGAAGGTTATGCTATTATCAGCATAGGGTATCATACAGCCCACCTCACACATTTATGTGACTGACCAGAATGGTAGCCTATGTGGTCCTCAGTTTGTATTGAATAGGCTTAGACAGGTGCATCTTATTGCGAAGTGGGCAGACAAAATCAGAAAATGAAAGGGTTAATAAGCAAACCTCAGCCTTTCAAGCCCCCGCCTCCCACATCTCCAATTTGAAAGCCGCCTCTCTACCGGGAGAGGAAAGCTCTTTTTCGGTCAGATGGCGTGCTGCAGTCCGCCCCCAGGTTTCTCGCACCCACACAACCAGCAAAAAGGCAGCCAGCAACCAATACGGTTCGTCAGGGGAGGATATCTGCTAACGAATCCAGACGAGTTACGATATGCTCAGGGATTTAGCTGATGACAACACCACTCCGAAGTGAGAAAGAAAACGATTGTACAGGGAAAGAGAGCGATTATACAAATCAATGTAAGGTATTTACAATAGGCTGTGTACAATAGCTCTGTTGATCACCGTTTTTTTATTTTTTTTGTCTCAGCCCTTTCATTGATAACAATTTAACGGGATTGGATGGGACTTTCGACAAGGTTAAAAGTGAGATAACCATAAGGCTTTTGCTCATTTACCTTTAGCATTCAATAATCGAGCCTATTACGAGGCGGCACATATTGCGCGAAAACTGGATTCTGTTGCTGGAGACACCACTCGGTCACTCAGTGAGCGCGGGTCCCCTCTGCCAATCCAGCCGTCGGACGACGTGGACGAGGTAAGAGATTACATTAGAGTCATTTAAATGTTTTATGATGAAATATTACATGCGTGTAATTCCATAGATATATGCATTGTCTGGTTTTGGGCTTGGACGGATGTGCGCGTAATACTATTGTCATAGTTTTTTCAATTATTGTTTTCGTAACCATCGCTTTGTGCGTTATATGAACTATCAAATTCGGGTTTCATAAGAGTAGACAAACTATTTTTTATTATCACAACTTGAATAAGAGATCAAAAATTGTGCATTTCTAAACTGTAGGCCTACATTTCCCCAATAATACCATGCGTACACATCCTGCATATTTGAGGTATAAAGGGTTGGGCACCCACATGTGAAATGTTGCCAAAGATTACCACCAATAATAATATACTATCAGGAAAAGTAGGCTATTGGAGTATAAGTCTCTAATTTAGTAATTTTGGTTGAATTTTTTTTAAAGATATTGACATTGTCTTCTTATATAAGACATCTGATGGATTTGGACTTTAGGTGTTCTTATATGAGACATCTGTTCCCAGATATAGTATCACAGCAGTAGTTACCACACCACAAAAAGATTGGTAGAAAATTGCTAACATTCCAAAGAAAACATAGATTATACCATATAGCAAACAAATGAATAAAGCATTCTGTACACACAACACAATACTCCTTCCATTGATTGATAAGCCATTTATTAAAACTTAAGACTCTTGAGTAACTCTCCTCTGGTCTGTTCCTTCTTTCCCACCTCCAGTCCTGCGCCATGTCTCTGCCACGCACGCTGGGCGAGCTGCAACTGTACCGGGTGCTGCAGAGGGCCAACCTGCTGGCCTACTACGACACCTTCATCCAGCAGGGTGGCGACGACGTGCAGCAGCTCTGTGAGGCTGCAGAGGATGAGTTCTTGGAAATCATGGCGCTGGTCGGCATGGCGACTAAGCCACTGCACGTGCGCCGTCTGCAGAAGGCCCTCCGCGACTGGGCGGCCAACCCGGCCCTCTTCAACCAGCCCCTGGCCAACGTACCCCTGGGGGGAATCCCTCTGTTCAAGGTTGATGGGACGGGTGCTAGCGGGACCGCTGCCGGAGGACTCAGGAAGTCCCTGAGCAACGGGCAGCCGGGGTCACCGTGTGACAGAGAGGACAGGGCATGCCTCACCCCTATGCACAGTGGGAGCCCCAGAAGCCCCTGCTCCCAGGCCTCACCGCAACCCCAGGACACCCACTACAGAGACAAGCTGTCCCCAATGGACCCCCACTGGCTCAGCCCTGAACAGGACGGGAACAGCGCCTCAGCCTCAGGGATGGACGAGGAGCAGCCCAGCCCACCTCTGTTCCCCCCTCGTCCCCCAGGTCCCTCCACGCCCCCGGCCTCCTCCTCCTCATCTCTCTCCCCGGCAGCCCTCTCGGCCTGGCCCGGGGGCCAGCTGGATGGGGAGACGGCGCAGGCAGTGGGGGAGAGCGTAGACAGGCTCCTGAGGACCCTACCCAGGTCAGACCCCAGAGAGGTGAAGACACTGCTGAGGATGAACAAGAAGATGGCCAAGACTGTGGGCCACATCTTCAAGATGGCACCCCAGGATGTGGCCAAGGAGGAGGAGATCCGTAAGTACAGCCTCATCTACGGCCGCTTCGACTCCAAGAGGAGGGAGGGCAAGCAGCTCACACATCACGAGGTAAGGGCATCAGTGTTTCTATATTAGAGGTCTCTGTGTACCGGTATGTGTGAGGCTTGAGCCTTGTCTTCTTTTTATCATGCTGTTCATATCATTCTAGCATTCTCTTTCCCCTTATTTTATGTCCTCCTCATGTTCAGCTGATCATCAATGAAGCGGCTGCACAGTTCTGTATGCGTGACAACGCTCTGCTTCTTCGACGGGTAGAGCTCTTCTCATTGGCTAGACAGGTGGCGAGAGAATGTGCCTACACCTCCACACTCAAGCATGCCAGGTAAGGGCACGAGCCTGCACAGGTCTTCCCTACCCCAATCTGATGACCATCCCACCCTCTGTCTCTTCCTCTATAACTAAGTTTTATCCCCTATGGGCCCTGGTCAAAAGTAGTGCACTACATAGGGAATAGGGTGCCATTTGGGATGCAGACAAAGAAACCCAAATAGAGTTACGATATTAGAAATTCAAATGTTATGCTCTGCTTTGCCTTGAGCATATATGATTCCTTTTCTCAACAAGATATGATCGTAGAGAAACTACTATGTGGTTGCAGGCAGCATAGGGGCGAAGAGAGGTGGGCGTATAGAACAGAGGGAAAGCTGGGAACTCCCACAGCACACATAGCTAAGCCTAGCCAAGGTCATGCTATTAGTCAGACTGCACTGCAGTCAGTGCATCAGCTTAAAAACAAAGTCATACTGTGTAACCAACAAAATGAAAGCACATTCAAATACTCAAGCTTCTCATATAATCAATAACAAAAACATATCTTTCAAACTCAATGAATAATGTATGTGTTTACTTTTAGTCACAAATAGCCTCGAGGTTTGGTTACTCGACATCAGTTTTTATATTGTAATTGGATATAGTGAGCTACTACTTGCTAATGAACAAAGCAGGACCAACTGAATCCTGGAGTTTGCACAAGAGGTTTGCTCTTCTTTTACTGCCTTCTTACTTTATTATACCTTCTCTTATTACAGATCAGGTGCAGATGACTGCAGCTTACCATCCCAAAAGAGAATAAAAAATGAGGTGAGTGGGCTTAAGTCTCTGAACCCCTAACAGAAAAGAGTAAAACTATACCAAACTCTCTCACTCTTGTTTAAATGTGTTATTGTGGGTGTACACAAGCTGTTTTGTCAACATAATATTGGTAATGTATTGGATATGGCATTGGTAGACAATGAATGAGCTGTAATGGCAATACATTATATGCTGTAATTTATACCATGGCTACAATTCAATTAGTCCTTTACAATATTGAAGCAATAAGGCCCGAGGAGGTGTGGTATATGGCCAATATACCATGGCTAAGGGCTGTTCTTAGGCATGACTCAAAGCGAAGTGCCTGGACACAGCCCTTAGCCGTGGTTTAATGGCCATATCACAAACCCCCGATATGCTTTATTGCTATTATAAACTGTTTACCAACGTAATTAGAGCAGTAAAAATAAATATTTTGTCATACCCATGGTATATGGCCTGATATACCACGGCTGTCAGCCAATCAGCATTCAGGGCTCGAACCACCCAGTTCATAAATCAATTTATACCATAGGTACTTTTCAGTAGTAATTGCATTTTAAGACACACAATATTACATTTTGGTGTGTGTTTCGGGTGATTGTGTGGAAGTGTGTATTTGAGATGTTTTGTGTATTTAATGGTTAAGTGTGTGTGTTTCAGGTGATAGTGTCAGAGTGTGTGTCCTCCCTCCATGGTGTTGAGGGGTCAGAGGGCGTGTCCCAGAGGGCTGACGAGGACAGCCTATCAGGAGAGAGTCTGGACAGCCTAACACAAGGTATGTACGGTGTCCAGATCCAAATATTATTTCTTAGTAACACTAGCTTGTATATCGGCTTAAGTCAAGTAAGTCTAGCATGTACACTATACACAGTAATTGTTGAACACATTTAGCACTGATCTTGTACAGTGTCACATAATCACATTCCATTCCCAGACATTCTTTATGTGTTTCTGTAAATGTCACAGAGCCCCACTGGCTTTAAAGCACCATTTATAATCAAGCCCAAATACTTCATGTTTTCTGTAGTGTCCGGCTGTGTCCCAAATGGCAACCTATTCCCTATATAGTGCACTACTTTTGACCGTAGCCCAATAGATAGGTTGGCTGACATCGTCACAAAAAATGTGTGAGCATCGATGAGGCAGAAGGCCATGTGGTGTTGTGATTCTGAACAGTCAAATAACTAGCAACAATGACAAGAAGCTGCCATATGGGGAATTGTAAGTGGCTCGTTTCAGCTCTTTGTATCTTGTTATTGATACCATGTATTCTTTTGAGGCGTTTTGACTCATGTCTATGCTAATATGGCTAAAATTCACTAGCTAGCGAATCAACAATTGTAACTATGTATTTGAGAGACAAGTGCTCATTGTGCAAATGTATTTGTTTTTAATAAACATTTGGAGACTAAAATGTATTTACATTTTGTCAACAATCTATGCCAACCCCATCTTTTTTGCCCCATAGTTGCGCACGTGTCGGTTTTGGTCTATGGGGAATTGGGTGCCATTTGGGACGCAAAGTCAGCCTTGTCAAGAAGCAGCTATATTTGATTGGTTCAAAATTGCATTCACACCTAACCTTGTCTGTCTTAGACGTAGGCTCACAGTGCAACCAATCTCCATCACCCCGCCCCCCCACCGACACCTCCATACCTGCCAACTGGAATCGCCAACTCATGCAACAAACGCTCATGGATGAGGGGCTGCGATTGGCTAGGATGGTGTCACATGACCGTGCTGGCAAGGTCAGCCTTAGGTCAGAGGGGACACATACCACAGGTGACTTTCTGAATAATGGCTTACAAACATTATCATCCAAGAGTTATCATACTAACACTCTTAAAGTGATAGGCCTGAAAAATTCAGACTAAACAGTTTTTGTGATGTTGAGATGACTCCACTCACAATTTTTTTTTGTGTAGATTCGGCTACATCTCAATCTCAAATGAATAGGATATATGCACCGTCTCATTTCATTGTTTTTAAACGGTGCCTATCTTAACCATTCATCTGAGATTGAGACATACAGCCAAATCTCACTAGAGCTACGCAACAGATGGCGTGGGACATTGACTCATCCTGATATTAAACCACTTTCGAGGCCTGAATCTTTTTAACTTAAATTTTGAAGTGAACTATCACTTTAACATACTGTCCCTGTAGCCAGTATCGTTTACATTGATAACAAGTAGAAACTGAGGTAGGGCTAAAAGGCCGGAGAGTTTTGCTACCGTCATTTAAAGACTGTTTCAAGGATCTTCGGTTTGAACCCAAGTGAGTCAGAATCTCTATTGTGATTCCTCCCACTAGCCAGGTCTGAGTTCTAACTAGCTGGGACTGGAGAAGAGAGAAAGAAGGAAAATTTGTTGGGGGATTTAGAGGGGAGGAGGTAGCTACAAACCATACTGAAAATTGACATGGATGTCAATACAGTCAAATTGCCATGAGGTCGAGTAGCGTATGTAAATAACTGATTATGACAACTCAAATGATTGTACTTAACCCTTTCCTGTCACATCTTATCACGCATCATTAAAATGTTAAAAGGTACAGCCATTCAGATGTTAATAAAACTACTGTGCCGTAGCACTAGGCTGTCACAGTAGGCAGGGTGGAGAAGATACAGGGAGATCGAGTGGGAGGAAGAGAGAATGATAGCGGGAGGGGCAGAGGAAGTGCTGTGGGGTGGTAGAAACAGACCCCCCCCCCCCCCCCCCTCAGCTGACGTCAGTGTGTTAGGCATGTGGGCTGAAGGGCGGGATGGATGGAGAGAGGGGGCGAAGGAGTGGGCTGTAATTGGAGGGGCGTTGCATTGACTCACCGAGCGACAGAACAAAAATAAAAACCTGTGGGCAGGGAAATGGCACATGCTTTTTTTCTCCCTCTCCCTCTACTTAAGAAGTAAGCAGAGGGGGGAAAACAACCATTTCATCTCTCTATGACATCGGTCTCCCTCTCACTTCCCCACCCTCGTCCTTTGTTCTTATCACTCACCTTGGTTTCCTTCTCCTTTTGTTTCACTCACTCAACACGACCTGTCTCCTCTGACCAAACTTTAACTGCACCTACGCCCTCTACAGTGTTATCCTATTAGCCTGTAGGTGGGCTCTTATTCTGTCAGACAAAACACTTGACATTTAATATTCCATTTCAAATATTAAAATTTGCTACCATAGTTGAATGGTGTTGTTGTATTTCCAGTTGTATTACTTTGAGTAAGTGAAGTACTCGTAAAAGTTATGACCCTAACCAATCTAATATGCATTAATTGGTGTACAGTTGACCATAGCAAGCACTCAAAGGTTCAGGGGGAGTAATAATGTATTGCCATTATATTGTCTCAGTCGGGCATATAGGCTAACAGCCCTCATCTTTCCTCTTCCAGACTTTGAGGCGAAGGCGGAGAGGAGGAGCTCAGTAGCAGTGTGCAGGAGCAGCAGCCCTGGCAGCACCAAAGATGACTCGGACCAAGGGGGAAAGTAGTGAAACCAACCACTCATCATCCTGAGAACCCATCAACAACCCTGCTTCTCATCACCTTAAATCCTGGAGGGCCAAACTCAGCAGGCTTTCCATCTGTACTTAAACCACTAACAGTAGTAGTAGTAGTACAGGGATGGGGGAGGGGACATGGAATAAATCATTCCTATCTATATCAAATCTACATCCTAAATGGCACCCTACATAATGCCCTACTTTTGATCAGAACCCTGGTCAAAAGCTGTGCATGATATAGGGAGCCATTTGGGACAGAACCCACAATTGGCTGAATCGGGTGGTTCAGGCAGAGGCAACACATCCTAAACCTGCAAATACTACAGCCCTCCAGTACTGAAATTGAGAAACCGGTGCTCTACAACTTTACCTCTGTATATAGTGTGCCCAAACCCTCCAAATAGCATTAGCCACATCTCCACAGGACTACTGTAACACTTACACAACTGTGGGAGGTTTGTCACATAATGTGACAATGTCTCAGTTTGTCCCCTATGAACATAATCCCAATAATCCCCTCCTCCCCCAGGACAATGGATGCAAAATGTTGATATCATGACTAACTTTTGGTGCTATTTTTGTTCTGTTGATACAAGGTTGTAACTGAGAAAGGACTTGTGATGAGGATAAGTATCTGTAATGACACTGCCGTTAAAGCTTGGTTTGCAAAGTGCCACTCGTTCGAGTGTTGACCGTTTGATAGTTAGATGATAAACAGAAATATGTGTACAGAGATGATAATCAGGTTCAGAGGCCTTTTCCTCCCAATACTGCAGCACGTGTCACTTACACCCACTGAGACTGTTCTTTTGGAGAGGTGGGTTTGGATGTTAATATGTTCATATTATTGAGCCCTTAGATTAGATTTATTGGTGAACTCAACATTCTTTGATTTAACTTGAGGCTTAAACAAGCAACAATAATTTACAAGCAACAACCATTTGCATAACTCTTACTTGAGGCAATTACTTAGATAACAATGACAAATGATCATCTCCCAATGTTTTATTTTTTTTATACAGTATGTTTGTCATATTAAACACTAAATTCTTTGACAATGGAGTTTGGGATAATTAAACTTTTATTTTTTACTAAGAAAACATCAGATGTTACTGGGTATGAATGTTGAAAAGGTGTTTGGATGATTAGGAAATCAGGATGAATCAAGGACATTTCATTTACTGCATCTCAAAAGGCCTTCAATATCCTATATAATGAACTACTTTTGACCAGGGCCCATATGGCTCTGGTTAAAGGTGGTGCTCTATAGAGGAAATATAATGCAATTTGGGATGCACACATTATTATCATGAGGTACCTAAACTGTAACCTCCTGCCTCACAAGCATTAAACAACCTCAGTTTGTTATGTTGAACAGAAGATTATTTATTTTGTTAAATCTCAATAAATGTTATTTTATTGTTTTAATCTTGTGGCCCCATTTGTTGCACTCCTTTTGTGGCCCCATTTGTTGCACTCCTTTTGACGGAGCATGAGAGTCAAATGTACGATAAGGCTGAATAAGCCTTCGTCATTCGAATGCTGCCAGCAATTAGGGAACTAATAGAAAAGCACTAAGTCCAAACAGACATTCCCACTCTCCCCCCAATATCACCACCGCCGTCAAGTTGTTTGTTCCTTCCAGTTCTGTGCTGAGTGCTAATCCTGTACAAACGATGCTTGCATGACTCACCTGTATCTGTGATGTCACCCTCTTTTCACTCCATGTGAGTGCGCACCCCCCACCACGATGGGAGCAGACTAAATATAGCGAGATATTGCTGCCAATCTGGTGGCTCGTTGAAGAGTTCTGCTGTGTGCTTTTGCGTCGCTGCTTTGATTGTGAAAGACCAAGGCTGCATCCCAAATAGCACCCTATGATATAGTGTACTACTTTTGACCAGGGCCAATGGCGCAAATTACTGATCACTGTGGCAACAAAATAACCCTCTGGGGAAAAAACTTGTTGAATCAACATTGTTTCCATGTCATTTCAAGCCTCAAAAATCTATGCGATGATGTTGAATCAACATGGAACCAGAGTTTTTTAGCTGATGTGTGTGTGGAGGTGGCGCAGGAAGTCCCCCCTGGTGGTGGTGTAGCCAGGGAACACAGCATTGCAGAAGTCACACACCTGAGACTGCATTGCCACCTCTGACATCAGCATCATTCCCCCGGTCTGGCTCAGGAACTCACTGTCCAAGAAGGAGCCACACGCCGAGGGCATCTAAGGGGGGAGGGGGGGGGGGGGGGGGGTGACTTGTCAAATTATTAAGTCTAATAAAACATTTAAATATGAATTCAAGGGGAGAAACCTACCCGGAACATTTGTCGGGTCGTATCATCAACCCAAAATCGACCTGCTTGCTTCGAGTCCCCAGAGACACTGGAGGGTGCCACCTCTCCATTATTACCCCCAGGTAGATCCAGAGGCCTGAGGGGAGCGGCTTTGAGGACCGCATTCCTTTCTGTCCCTGGATGAGCAAAGTCCAGCCGTAGTCTGCCCAAATCCCCCTCCAGGAGATCAGAGAGTGAGCCAAAGGCCCCAGATAGGACTATACCGCCACGGTGTGCAGCAGGGTTGTGTGTTGGTACCATTGGGGTTTCTGGCCGTGCAGGGAGAGACCCCAGGCTACCCTGGGTGCACTGGACTGGGATTGGTGCCATTACGCTGGGTTGTCCATCAGGAACAGGGGCTTCTCCTAAGGAAGGAACCAGATCTTATAAGTCTGTCAAACATCTTGACTGTATTGTACCCTACTAGATTAATTGATATTGTATATACAGTACGCACTGAATTCCCAGATTTTGGCATTCATCGTAACACAAAGAACCTGCAGAACAGGCATGTATGAGAAGCATATCATTTCTTATCATATAAAAAGGAGATGGGAGTGACCTCGCTGTCTCCTCAGTGTCTCTGTGAGTTGCTGGAGTAGAGCAGCCTGCTTCAGACATAGCGAGCGCAGTCGGAGGAACTCCCTGTACAGCTCTGTGTACGCCTCCTCCATCTCAGCAGCATAGGGATCTTTACAAAGCCAGTGAAAAAGAGACCCGTACATTACAATGTACATGAAAAATGATCACCTTCGAGTCCAAAAAATAAATGTTGATGTGAGACTTTTGCTCCTGTGAGTGTAACATACTATATAGCATGTTATGCTATCGTCAGTTGTGCGCAAGGTCTAGTTTCCCTCCCTCAACTTGAGTCTAAAGAAGGAAGTGATAAGGAAAAAGGGAACCAAGTCAAGGGGAGAGAATGGGGCCCTATCATACAAAACATCTGTGGGGTCTATGTCCAAAGTCAAACACAGAAATCACTGAACACATTTTACAGTATAACTAAAAATACCTGGCTCTAAATGTACTAAATACAACTGATACCTATCCAACGCCTTTATTTTCAGGCATAATAAAATCGTGTGTCTTTTTCAAGAGGCATATTCTATTTGTGAAGAGAATTGTAGACTGTACAGGAATTCATACACTTCATAAAACAGAAAGCATTCATAACATAACAGGAAGATACGGGCAATTCCATTACATGTCTTGTACAGGCTTTCTAATAAGGGAATGTAAAAGTTGAATTCGTGTTTGATACAGCCAGCTTACAAATCACTACTTCATTCACATGTTGAAGTGCATATGATTTTTGTGAAAACTTATAAGAGCTGTATTTGAAAACCTGCATATACAATTGACTGTCCATTAAATGTTAAATAACATACTGCAATTGTTGAAAACAAAGCATGTTGTTCCCCTAGCTTCATACTTTGTTTTCATTGATTGAATTTCTTATGAGATAAGGTCAACTCGGATCATTTTGGTTCAGGCATTTAAGACGTGGACGCACTTAAACTGACAAAGGTGAAGATTAATATAAACTTACGTTCATACGAGTGGTCTTTCTCAATGACACAACGGGAAATCACGTTGAACACGCTTTCATATCTTGAGAAGAGGCAGAGGACTTGTCCTAATGTTGATTGTAGCCTACCAGTGAAACAAAATCAACCCCGAAACAGGAACAGGAAAAGTTGTTATTCGTAAACAGTTCTTATGAATACCATTAACCGGATCATTGTTGAACTTTCAATGAGAGGCGCACAACAGAGAAGTTGAGTTGTTGCAGGAAAAAGGCAGAGTATATAAGATAAGGACACGCAACTTCGATATAGTTACTTTTTTATAGCAGGTTAGGAATCGAATTATCCTAACCTGCTGCGTAAATTCCCCAAACCTGCTACGAAAAAAGCCACTTCCGGTCGTAGTTGTATCGAAGAGGTGTTTTTTTAGGGAATCTCGATAAGGATACGCATGTAAAACGACTAACCAACATCTAAAACTGACTCTTACCGTAACCTACCACTCCGATTAATCGGTCGAGCTCCAGTTGAGATGTGTCTGTTACGTGAACTCTGTAAAGCATTTATTTGGTCTGCAATTTCTGAGGCTGGTAACTAAGGCCAGCATTCCGGAGTCGCCTCTTCACTGTTCACGTTGAGACTGGTGTTTTGCGGGTACTATTTAATGAAGCTGCCAGCTGAGGGCTTGTGAGGCGTCTGTTTCTCAAACTAGATCTCGAATGTACTTGTCCTCTTGCTCACTTGTGCACCGGAGCCTCCCACTCTTTTCTATTCTGTTTAGAGCCAGTTTGCGCTGTTCTTTGAAGCGAGTAATACACAACGTTGTACGAGATCTTCAGTTTCTTGTCAATTTCTCTCATTTTATAGCCTTAATTTCTCAGAACAATAATAGACTGATGAGTTTCAGAAGAAAGTTATTTGTTTCTGGCCATTTTGAGCCTGTAATCGAACCCACAAATACTGATGCTCCAGTCTAAAGGCGGACAGTTTTATTGCTTCTTTCATCAGAACAGTTGTCAGCTGTGCTAACATAATTGCAAAATGGTTTTCTAATGCTCAATTAGTCTTTTAAAATGATACATTTTTATTAGCTAACACAACGTGCCACTGGAACACATGAGTGATGGTTGCTGATAATGTGCCTCTGTACGCCTATATAGATATTCTATTAATACATCTGCTGTTTCCAGCTACAATAGTAATTTACAACATTAACAATGCCTACACTGTATTTCTGATCAATTCGATGTTATTTTAATGGACAAAAAAAAGCTTTTCTTTCAAAAACAAGTACATTTCTAAGTGACCCCAAACTTTTGAACGGTAGTATGTATATAATTAAAATATTAATATTATACAGTGGACACCTAAGGCTAAAGGCCTATGCATGTAATGCTCTGATGCAATTTAATATTCAAATCTCTGAAAGCTGACCCGTGAGGTGGACAATTGTTGTTTTAGGTACGTTGCCGAAAAACTAATTTAAAAAATAGGCTATGAAGTTTAGCACACACTCACTACACATCGAAACACAAGTGTTTTTGTAATTTGTTATAGCTGTTAAGGACACGTAAATGTGGCTTATTTGACCAACATCCCTGTTATTGATGGCGCTGTTTGCGCCAGGTCAGATCTGAATGCATATGTATGTTTGGTAAATTAAAATCGTCCCTGTCATGTTGTTCGATGCCAATTTTTTCTAAGGGAAACTCAAATGGTATATTGTTTTTATGAAGGTTTTAGAATATTGGTATGAAAATCTGTCGCCAATTGGATGGAAACCTAGCTATAGACACCCTAAAGACTAGTCCAATGTCACTTCTTTATGCCTGCACATCAGGATTTACCAGCAGCCCCAAACATCTAAAGAATAAGCTACCAGCAAAACAAGCTTGTAAGAATTATAATTAAAATCGCCCCTCATACTCCTCTGGAGGTTGAGAATATTTTTGTCTATGTAAATGTTTTGTATTTACAGTGCATTCCGAGAGTAAAATCAGACCCCTTGACCTTTTCCACATTGTTATATTACAGCCTTATTCTAAAATTGATCAAATATTTTTTTCCACTCATCAATCTACACACAATACCCCATAATGACAATGCAAAAACAGTTTTGGGATTTTTTGCAAATGTATTAAAAATACTTTAAGTATTCATACCCTTTACTCAGTACTTTGTCTAAGCACCTTTGGCAGTGATTACAGCCTGGAGTCTTCTTGGGTACTCTACAAGCTTGGTACAACTGTATTTGGGGTTTCTCCCATTCTTCTCTGCAGATCCTCTCAATCTCTTTCAGGTTGGATGGGGAGCTTCGCTGCACAGCTATTTTCAGATCTATCCAGAGATGTTCAGGCTCTGGCTGGACCACTCAAGAACATTCAGAGACTTGTCTCGAAGCCACTCCTGCGTTGTCTTGGCTATGTGCTAAGGGTCGTTGTCCTGTTGGAAGGTGAACTTTTGCCCCAGTCTGAGGTCCTGAGCGCTCTGGAGCAGTCCCTGCCGCTGAAAAAAATCCCCACAGCATGATGCTGCTACCACCATGCTTCACCGTAGGGATGGTGCCAGGTTTCCTCCAGACGTGACACTTGGCATTCAGACCAAAGAGTTCAATCTTGGTTTCATCAGACCAGAGAATCTTGTTTCTTATGGTCAGAGTCCTTTAGGTGCCTATTGGCAAACTCCAAGTGGGCTGTCATGTGCCTTTTACTGAGGTGTGGCTTCCGTCTGGCCACTCTTCCATAAAGGTCTGATTGGTGGGGTGCTGGAGTCCAAAAACCTTTCTGCTGCAGCCACAATAATGTCTAGTTTCTTCAACTTCTTTGAGAATTGCACTGTAGTTTATAACTGTGGCAATGAACGCAACAAAATCCACCTTTTTAACACACAGGGTATCTTTTGTCTGGAAGCAAACATTTACTACCGGCTGCATCACTTGTTTTCGCAATTATTTTAAAACGCCTCACATAGAGCGGTCAATCAAATCTAACTTTTGCCACCTCAATTTCCTTCACCCTTACAGGGCACTCCAGGAACTCAGGATCATGAAACCCACCACAATTGCAACACTCATCTTTCTACACACCTTTCTTCAGTATACTCTGTACCTATGCACATACTTGAAACATGGTCAAATCCTTTACAATTCTTACACTGCAGTGGTTTGGGGACGAAAGCTCTTACATAACCAAGCTTCACATGCGTAGGTATTTGCTCTTTATCAAAAAACAACAGGACTGACTTGTCTTTTTCTCCATTCACCCAGCGGGTCAGACGCTGGGAACCAACCACACCGTGAATTCTCTTCAGGTATTCAACTTGAACATCTGTCGTCACCCCTGAGATGACTCCTACTCTAAAGTTCAAAACACAAAACTTCTATTGTCTGGGTTCTTTTGAGGCCCACTGCAATCTCCAACTGTTCTTAAGAAATACAATTTATAAAAATATTTTGTCAGTCATGCCTTCTTTTGGGTACTCGAAGATATTCAAACCTGTCCCCCCAATATTTTGTCAGTCATGCCAATCTTTTGGGTAGTCGAAGATATTCAAACCTGTCCCCCCATTACTGTTGCTCTCTATAGCATCCTTTTCCCAAGAAACACTGCTGAGCTTTGGAGCAGAACTTGATACATTGTTGTTCTCTGGTTCTTGAATCAAGGGTTTGAAGTAGACAGATTGACGAGCATAGATACAGACAAAAGGTTTATAGATCTTGTAGTGTCATACACATGAACACTGTGCTTATTTTTTTATTAGATGTACCTTATATTAGGTGAAACTAAATATGCACCCGCATCTTTTGGTTGCAATATGGTTTCCAGTGGTATGCTTGTTACAAATAAATTCAGATAAAAAATTTAACAAATGTCTCAAATTTATTATGGTAGGCCTATATAAGTATGCGCCTTACAGACTGGTGTTCTGACCTGACAGACTATCATTTTACAATGCACCATACTTACCAAGTCAAGAAGTTACCTAAAAGGAACACTTACATTAACACCACACATAAAAATGTCCCATACTATCTCCTTGAAAGTATCAATATACAGCCCCACAACAGGACATTTATACATTTTGGAAGAGCAAGGTACAGCATTGGCATATTTGGGAACCCACTTCTATGCTGAACACCAGTTGGTAGACTGAAATGTTTGCATGCCAAATAAAAGTTTGAGTGTGTGCGAGCTCCTTCTTTTGAGTCACATTATCCAGTGCATCTCTTTCCAATTCATTCCACAAGACATATGCGTGACGTCTATTGTTGTGTGTGTGTGTGTACGTACACGTGTGATTGCAACCAAATGTGTGACATCAATTGACTGGAATGAATTAAGACATACAACACAGTAAAAGTCAATGTCATCCATGCACTGAATCATTGATTCTCCACATGGTAACAATTGACCAGTTTGGATCATTCTTTCCCTTTCTATCCCAAGAAAACAATTGTCGCTGTTCCATTAGACTTTCTTGCCTGAGAGCAAATTAATAAATATAATGAAGTCTGGTTGCCGCTGCATGCTTTTGTTCCTCTGGTCAGGAGCTGGGATAGTTTACTGAGAGCAGGACCATGTTGTGCAGCAGAAGAGATGTCTCTGATTCTAGAAAGCACAGAAGGAGACATAAGACAAGGATAGTGAATACTGAGACTCATGAGTGACAATTGGAAAATAAATAATTAACATTCATGCCCCATCTGTGGAAGTATACACTTCTAAATATTAATGAAGCTTAAGTTATTACTACATTAAAACATTTCTTTTAAAATTTACTTTCAGGTGTTTGTGTGATAAAGAAATTAAATGGCTACTTTCTGGTATAGGCTACTTCAAAGCATTCAACACCATTGTAGCTATGAAATTATATAAAAAGGTATAATGACGGTCTTTTCATGAATCCCCAAGAACTGTGGACTGTAATATCTGCAATTACTATATAATAACCATATTTACCATGTCATTTGTTTTGTAAATACCAGGGCCCAGTTTCCCAAAAGTATCTTAGACTTAAGTTCATCATTAGAATTTGAAGGAGCATCGTTAAATCCCGACTGTTTCCCCAAAACCATCGTTGCTCAAGTTACACTTAACAAGGGTTTATTTACAGACTGCCTTATACCACTTGTAGAACAGCTAAGTGCAATGTTAAATGCTTTTTATGCCATTCCCCACCACTTCATAAACTGAAGGATTCCACTAAACATAGAATAAAGCTGTTTGTCTCTCTGTGACCGCCGATAACTTTGGAGCGAAGTCGCCTACAAATACATAGTTGCAATGTCTTTGAAATTATTACAAACAAATAACAATTGTGAAAATGGCGCCGACAGATCGTGCAGCCGTGCTTCCAGTTCCTAGGCAACTTTGCAGTACTGTTTTTCTGTGGCATTGCTTACATTATTATCCCCAATTTGTGTGTTATTACGTACAGCCGGGAATAACTTTTGGATATCAGAGAGGTGATAACTCACCAGCATTACAACCAGGAATACGACTTACGATAGTTCAATTGCCCTGGGGGGGTCGAACAAAGTGATTCCAGAGGCTGATCCAAAACACCACCGGCAGAGAAGAGGTATTTGGAGTGGACTTCTAGGAGGTGCGCAGACAACCCACCGCTTCCCGAGTACATTACTCGCTAATGTTCAGTCTCTGGACAATAAAGTTGTGAGCATTTCCTTCCAGAGAGACAGATTGTAACACACTGTTTCACAGAAACATGGCTCTCTCAGGATATACTGTCTGAGCCTGTACAATCATTTGGGTTCTCAGTTCATCATGCATCTCTCCAGGAAGAAGGGCAGGGGTGTATGTTTCATGATTAACCACTCATGGTGTGATTGTGATAACATACAGGAACTCAAGTCCTTTTGTTCACCCGACCTAGAACACCTCAAATGCCAAAGGTATTACCACGTCGCCGACACCGACGTCTTGCTTCCGGACAAGTTAAATACCTTCTTTGCCCGCTTTGAGGATAACACAGTGCCACCGACACGGCCCTCTACCAAGGACTGTGGGCTCTCCTCCGTGGCCGACGTGAGTAAGACATTTAAGCAGGTTAACCCTCGCAAGGCTGCTGGCCATTGTGTTTATGGACCTATTCAATCTATCCCTATCCCAGTCTGCTGTCCCCACATGCTTCAAGATGTCCAACATTGATTTCTTGGGTACAGGAACAAAGCTAACTGAACTAAATCACCCCGTAGCACTCACTTCTGTCATCATGAAGTGCTTTGAGACTAGTCAAGGATCACCTCTGACACCCCAGACCCACTTCAATTTGCTTACCGCCCCAATAGATCCACAGACGATGCAATCGCCATCACACTGTACCCTGCCCAACCCATCTGGACATGTGGTATACCCATGTAAGAATGCTGAGCTATAAATCAACACTATTGTACCCTCCAAGCTCATCATTAAGCTTGGGGCCCTGGGTCGAACCCTGCCCTGTGCAACTGGGTCCTGGACTTCCTGACAGGCCATCCCCAGGTGGTGAAGGTAGGAAACAACACTTCCACTTCACTGATCCTCAACACAGGTGCCCCACAAGGGTGTGTGCTCAGCCCCCTCTTGTACTCAGTGTTCACCCATGACTGCGTGGCCACGCACGCCTCCAACAATCATCAAGTTTGCAGATGACAACAGTAGGTCTGATTACCAACAATGACGACACAGCCTACGGGGAGGTGGTGACGGCCCTGGGAGTGTAGTGCCAGGAAAATAACCTCTCACTCAATGTCAACAAAACCAATGAGCCGATCATGGACTTCAGGAAACAGCAGAGGGAGCACCCCCATCCATATCAACGGGACCACAGTGGAGAAGGTGGAAAGCTTCAGGTTCCTCGGCGTATACATCACTGACAAACTGAAATGATCCACCCACACAGACAGTGTGGTGAAGGAACAACAGCGTCTCTTCAACCTCAGGAGGCTGAAGAAATTTGGCCTGGCACTTAAAGATAAACTTCTCCTTAATACAACTGCTGTGTCAGATTTCAAAAAAGCTTTACCATGCGATAATCTGAGTACAGCGCTCAGCCACATAAACAAGACATACAGATACCCGACCAAGTTGTGGAGTCAAAAGTCAGAAATAGCATTATAAATATTCACTTACCTTTGATGATCATCGGAATGCACTCCCTGGAATCCCAGTTCCACAATAAATGTTTGTTTTGTTCGATAAAGTCCATCTTTATGTCCAAATACCTCCTTTTTGTTTGCGCATTTAGTTCACTAATCCAAATGCACAAAGCACGGGCACTAAGTCCAGAAGAAAAGTGAAAAAAGTTCCATTAAAGTTCGTAGAAACATGTCAAACAATGTATATAATCAAGCTTTAGGATGTTTTTATCATAAATCTTCCATAATATTCCAACCGGACAATTCAGTTGTCATTAGAAAGAAAAAGGAACGACCGTCGTGCTCACGGCCACGCGCAAGACTAAACTAAAGGCTTTCAGCCTGACCACTTGTTGAAACAGCTCTTATTCGCTCCCCTTTCACAATAGAAGCCTGAAACAATGTTCTAAAGACTGTTGACATCTACTGGAAGCCTTAGGAAGTGCAATCGGACCCCATTTAAACTGGATAGGCAACCACTTGAAAAACTACAAACCTCAGATTTCCCACTTCCTAGTTGGATTTTTCTCAGGTTTTTGCCTGCCATATGAGTTCTGTTATACTCAGACATTATTTTAACAGTTTTGGAAACTTTCGAGTGTTTTCTATCCAAATCGACTAATTATATGCATATTCTAGCTTCTGGGCCTGAGTAACAGGTAGTTTACTCTGGGCACCTTATTCATCCAAGCTACTCAATACTGCCCCCCGTTCCCAAAGAAGTTAACCTCTCTGGGGTAGGGGGCAGTATTTTGACATCCAGATGAAAAGCGTGCCCAAAGTAAACTGCCTGTTACTCAGGCCCAGAAGCTAGGATATGCATATAATTGGTAGATTTAGATAGAAACTTTAGAAAACACTAAAACTGTTAAAATTATGTCTGTGAGTATAACAGAACTGATTTGGCAGGCGAAACCCCGAGGACAAACCATCCCCCCAAAAAACAAGAACAAATTCAGCTTACTACTGTTTTCATATTTTCAATGGTTAGTACTATAATTATAAGCCCAAGTCCTCCGAAATTGTAGTTCCTAGGGCTTCCACGAGATGTCAGTCTTTAGAAAGAGTTTCAGGCTGGTTTTTGGAAAAGTGACCCAGAAATTGTAGTTTTTCTAGGTGGCTCCCATTTTGGCTGTAGTATTTCCAAGCGCGTGGAGGAAAGCGCGTTCTTTCTTATTTATCTCTGGTAATGAACATACTATTCTCTGTCTTCAATTTTATCGTTTTTTTTGCATATTAGGATCCCTAAGATTTGATTATAAACGTTGTTTGACTTGTTTGGAAAAGTTTTAATAATGTTTGGGATTCATTTTGTATGCATTTTGATGGAGGGAAACAGTGGATTATTGACTGAAGCGCACCAGCTAAACTGAGTTTATGGATATAAAGAAGGACATTATTGAACAAAAGGACCATTTGTGATGTAACTGGGACCTTTGAGTGCCAACAGAAGAATATCAAAGGTAAGGCATTTTTTTATATCGCCATTTCTGACATTTGTGTCGCACCTGCCTAGTTGAAATATGATTTTCATGTGTTTGTATGCGGGGTGCTGTCCTCAGATAATCGCATGGTTTGCTTTCACCGTAAAGCCCTTTTGAAATCTGACACAGCGGCTGGATTAACAATAAGTTAAGCTTTATTTTGATGTATAACACATTTTCAAGAATGTTAAATATTTGAATTTAGTATTTATGAATTTTGCGCTCTGCAATTTCACTGGATGTTGGCCAGGTGGGACGCTACCGTCTCACATACCCTAGAGAGGTTAAAACCCTTAAACCTTTACAGATGCACAATTGAGAGCATCCTGTCGAGCTGTATCGCCGCCTGGTACTGCACCGCCTGCAACCGTAGGGCTCTCCAGAGGGTGGTGCGGTCTGCCCAACACATCACCGGGGGGCAAACTACCTGCCCTCCAGGACACCTACAGCACCCAATGTCACAGGAAGGCCAAAAAAAATCAAGGACAACAACCACCCAAGCCACTGCCTGTTCACCCTGCTATCATCCAGAAGGCGAGGTTATCAAAGCTGGGACAGAGCGACTGAAAAACATCTTCTATCTCAAGGCCATCAGACTGTTAAACAGTCATCAGTAGCACCTTAGAGGCTGCTGCCCTATATTCAGATTTGAATTCACTGGCCACTTTAATAAATGTTTACATATTTTGCATTAATCATCTCATATGTATATACTGTATCTTAGTCTATGCTGCTCCGACATTGCTCATCCAAATATTTATATATTCTTGATATATTCTTGATTAAAAAGATGCTTCAAATCAAAACGACTGCATTAAAAGATACAGTATAGGCTACATAGGCCAATATATTTCAGTCATATTGAAATCAATATAATGTTCAGTCACTTGAGTTCTATTACGCAAATTGTAGGCTACACCATTTTTTTTTTAAGTGTGTAACAAAATGTGCGCAATGATGTGCCAAATCTGTGATATAGTACATTATTACAGGGCAAGCATAAAAATAAGCTGCCTCAATATTTGCAACCATATAAGTGGTCTCTCTTTAGGAGCTGATCTGCCATCTTTATTGTGGAATAATTGCCATGTTAAGGTTAGAGTTTAATGGAGAAAGCTGGTCTGAGAGAAGCACTGTCTTTCGATCCTATCAGTATCGACACATGCTCCAACCAACGCTCTTTCTGCACAGTGTTTTGGGAAACGCCTGTTAAATCTTCAGCTGTTGTAGGAACGATGCTTCGTTAAAACCCTCGTAGGCCTAGGTTCCATCGCTATCGGGAAACCGGGCCCAGGTCAATAGCATAATGCTGTATAGCAGGTGCACTGTGAAAGCCAGGATGTGCCATGATAAAAATAGAGTGTATAGAGCAAACTGGCATTGTGAACCAAGCTGTCATAAATACGACAGCAAGCAATCCCCGGTGTGTAAAACAGATCTGGATTCGAATACTTTTTGAAGTCTTTCAAATATATTTGAGTGATTGCTTTAGCCCGCCTTGAGTGCCACGGCAGGGGTTTGCACTTTAGCGACAATTCTATTGGTTCCACCGCAGCAGGCAAGCTCAATTGAGAACCCAAAATATATGAAATTATTTAAAATAGTATTTGAACCCAAGTCTGTCTGTAAGTAAAATGTGTCAGACCTGTGAGCTGGGTAGACAGCTGAAGCCACTGGAGGAGCCACTCTCGACACTGGCTAGTGGTGAGGCTACTGGGATTGAGACCCCGCAGATAGCAGGCCTGGGGAAGTGGAGTGAGGAAGAGAAGTAGTGCATCACGCTTAAGATACAACATTTCCCTTGTAAATTTGTAATTCTGATTTACCAAAGATTATAATGTATGTTTATTTTTATGCCATAAACCATACACTGGAGCATCAGCTAGCAGTTCCAACTGCTCTCTTTTTTAGATTATAGTGCTACACCCGAGTTGTAGGTTTGCTTACTGCATCGGACACATCTACTGAATACAAATTCTGCTTTGTGTAAAGGCATTTGCTAATTGATTTATATCTAAAAATGACAGTGTTGAGACCCCTGACTTCTACGATTATCACTTGCTATTCCATTTCAACCCATTTGTATAGACGGAGTACCGTATTGACTTTATTTAGATCTATAAATGGCAGTCTTGAGATGGGATTATATGGAGGGGTTGTGGGGAACCTGACCTCTCTAATCTCTGCGTCAGTGAGTTGGCCCTGTCCCAGTGTGTCTAGAGCCTGATCCAAGTAAAGCAGGTCCAGGGCTTTGGCCCTCAGCCGTCGCCGGAGCAGGAACCCAGGGAGCCAGGGGTTCAGCAAGAGGTGGGAGCACAGCAGCCTCTAAGAGAGGGAACAATGGAATTAGAAGAGGATAAGAATATAGGAAGGGGGAAAGAAATGGAAGCATGGGGAAAAATAAAGACCAGGAAAGAAAGGGAAGTGTAGAGAGGAATAAATGGGGAGAGAGTGAGAAAGACACCTGTCAGATGAATCATCTATGTGAATTGAATCCCCAAACGAATCAAAAAGAGTTAAAATAACCTGAAGCATATTGTGAAACCTAAGACCAATCACAGATGAAAATAAACTATTTTTATACTGGGATGACCCTCACCCTCCTAATCTGCTCTCTCCAAGTTTCTTATGAAACACAATTGCATAACAATATGAAACGCAATGCTCTTTACAAGCAGAGGCCCACTCTGAAATAAACACAAAAATCCTTACCATGTGACCAGAGTCCATGCCTGTTAATCCCAGTGGTTGTCCGGAAAACACGCCTCTCGCTGCACTGATGTCTTTCACACTGGGGTGAGCCCCACTCTGCACCTGCATAACAAACATTTCAAATCACCCCTCCCATTCTGCAGATACACACCAACTGGACCAGGCAGGACAGGTTCAACTGCACTCTCCACACAAAAAACACCTACTTACAGTCTTGTACTCTCATAACACAAAAGGCCTCAACCAATTGCCGGTGTGGGAAGTTATCACACTGTATTATTAGCATGATATGGGTGTGGACCTTTCCCTTTAGCCATTAACACAATTTCTCACTGATCATCTATGTAATGATAACTAGTAAACACAGAATTGTATAGCTGGGATAACCCTTAGATGATCTGTAATATTTACATACACTGACAGTCTGGTTATGCATTTCAAAATTGTGATGAATCGTTACCTACAGTATAGGCCTAGAATAAAATAAATGCATGGCAACTGTTTGAAATGTCCGTGTTCAATTAACAAACATGATCAGAGTTTAAAGAGCTAAATTATTAACCTTGCTGATAAGAGTAAGCAGATGGCTGCGGAGGGTCCACTCTTTGATGTGAGGTATTGACCAGGCCACACCCTTCAGGATGTTCTCACGGTGTCGGCATCTCTGCTCGTGGTACAATCTCTGGAAGTCCTGCTGCTGCTGCGGAGTCCACAGGTGACGAATCAGGAGCTGCCTAGGGAACAGGCACCTACCAAGGAGGGGACACATATCAGATTAGAGGTTGGAGGTAACCCATCATTCACCATTCATTTAATACCCCTCCCAAAAAAGGCATTTTGGAAGCATGCACGACTCCCCTAAAATTTACTTAATTTGCACTCTTTTCAATCACTCTTAAAACTGTTAGCAAATGATAGTCAATATCAGGTTGGTTGATTCACAACAACTCACATAAGAGTGAAAACCAAAATGATGGCAAAAGGCGGGATAGATATTATCACCAGGGGAATGGCTTTTATCATGTCTTTGCGAAACTGCAAGGAAAAGAGAGGTACAGACAAAGAGAGCATTACATTTGAATATTTCATCAAGTTCTCTGCTGTAGAGTTTATGACAGTCATAAACTGCCTCTATGATATGTGCATCCCAAATGGCACTGCATTTCCTATAGTGAACTACTTTTGACTGGAGGCCCTAGTCAAAAGTAGTGCACTATGAAGGGGATACAGTGCCATTTGGGACACAGTCAATGTGTCTACTACACAAAATGTATGGCTGCCAGGGTGGAACTGCAAAGTGTGACTCACTGACCAGAATGATGGTCTCCATCTCACGGTAGGGCAGTTCTTTGAGTGAAACATCTTGAGTGAGCATTTTCATCCTTATCCTCTTCGTTTCCCTCACATCGTGTACCATGAGCCGAAATCCTGAACACATAAACACATTGCAAAAATGCTTCATGGTATTGCCTCAAAGAAAAACACATACACTTTGGGCAGCACAATCTAGAGGGAAAGGGGCTATCCAATTCCAAATGGAAAATGTTACAGCTGTATACAGTCTATGGAGAAGTTGCACTGAGGTAGCTTGGTTGTTGCGTAGGGTTGCTTGCAACCTATGCATGCAAGTAATAATACATTATTTCTTGGGGGTGCTAAGCCTGTTTTTGAAGGGGCTTCAGCACCATCAAACCCCTCCCTGGAGCTGCCCATGAGAAGTTGTCAGTTAGGCATTAGAGGGTGTCATTTTGGTTAGGGGGTACTTACCTTTCACAAAGGTGGTATAAAGGATGTAGAGGCGGGGGAATCGATGTTCAAGGAATTTCTCATACCTCTCACTGGCTCTCTGAAATATGCCTAGTCTGCCCTGAGATAACGAGTAGTGCCTGCAGGATAATACACTGTGAGAGAGGGATATCAGATTTAGAGACAAATTACATTAAAAATACCTTGTGACATTGTGTTTTTGTTAGTCTCTCCCCCCATCATCCCAGTGTTCATAAAATAATTTGGTTCTGTGTTTCAAGATTATGTTTTTGTATATATCCCATGTGATGTTTTATATGAGGACAGGGAAGAGTTTAGTTTGGGACACCTAAGCCTATAAAGGTTTCAGTGGGAATGTAATAGATTTCTGTTGACAATAGTCTGCTTAACCTCTGGATGCAGCATAATGTGCTAGCCTGCAGGAGGATTGCAGGCTTACTTTCAATCCCTGGACACTGATTTAACCCACAAATGTCACCTAAAAATCAGGGAAAGGATTAACACTTTGGGTGTGGTTATATGTTGTGAAATATGATGACTTTGCTGACTGACAGTGGTCTTTGCTCTTTCACGTGCACCTGCCGCCGGGGGAATTTTTCTTTTTTAAAATCACAAAATGTGGTTACATTGTCACCGTTTAAACAGTGCCGTTCTCAGGCATAAGTGGCATAACTGCCCGTTCTGCTTGTTAGTCACTCAATTAGCCCATGTCAGCTGACATTTTATAGATAGCTGGCTAGACTAACTTACCTAGCAATCGATTTTGTTAGTCACTTTAAAATCACATATCATAATAACATGGCATAAGTCATGGAAAACCGTGTAGAAAGCAGGAAATTAGCTTTACATTTTTTCCCATGGCAAAATGTGTAAAATTACAGGAAATGTACTTTAAAACCGCAAAATGTTCACTCTGCCCCATGGAAAAATGAATAGAATTGCAGAAAATGTTCTCTCTACCTCCATGGCGAGGCGCCGCGTCCCCCGCTTACCAAAATGGTTTCCACTACGTTAGCTCCTATAGGCAGTCAGATTTCATACACAAAAACTAAATGAGCACATCAAAAATAATGTATTTATTTTGTCTCAATACGGTTAGGCTTAGCCATAAAGTTAGTGTGGTTAAGGTTAGGTTTAACATTCATTTAATTAGATATAAAAGACCAGAGTTTATGCCTTTGTGGCTATAGAAGCTAACGTTAGTACCGACCACCAGAAACTGACGAGAAGGCTGCATGCCAACGCTGTTAGCGACATTATTTATTTCGCGTGCTTGCAACATTAGAATGATCACCGTTAGCTCTAGTTGGAAGGACCAGAGAGAATAACCAACGACAATTACCGACAAAAGCATTTCGAGTAGGCTAGCTACTCTCCATCTTCCAGTGACATTCGCGTTATTCAGTACCTTAATCTTGAGTAGGCTAATATTGGAGTGTATGTCGACACGGTTGAGATCCCTTGAAATGGATAACTGCATCGTATTATCGTTGTAACACAGCATTGGACCCCTCTCTTGCACAGCGCCATGGTGGTTTTTACACTGCAGAGTGCGTCAATAAGGCGTGAGTGCGTCAATAGGCGTGTTTTGCATCGGCCTCCCGGTCGACTCAAAAGTACAGTATTTACGCGCGTGTTGTAATTAGTAGGATTCAGTGTTTCGCCATTCAAAAGTGATTGTCTTCATTGGGAAGGCTTTAATTCATTTCAAGGCGCTTTATTGGCATGGGAAACATGTTAACATTGCCAAAGCAAGTGAAGTAGATAGTAGATAATATACAACAGTGAAACAACCAATAAAAATGAACAGTAAACATTACACACTCAGAAGTTCCAAACGAATAAAGACATTTCAAATGTCATATTATGTTTAAATACAGTGTTGTAATGATGTGCAAATGGTTAAAGTACAAAAGGGAAAATAAATAAACATAAATATGGGTTGTATTTACAATGGTGTTTGTTCTTCACTGGTTGCCCTTTTCTTGTAGCAACAGGTCACACATCCTGCTGCTGTGATGGCACACTGGTATTTCACCCAGTAGATATGGGAGTTTACCAAAATCTTTTTTGTTTTCCAACTCTTTGTGGATCTGTGTAATCTGAGGGAAATACAGTGGGGCAAAAAATTATTTAGTCAGCCACCAATTGTGCAAGTTCTCCCACTTAAAAAGATGAGAGAGGCCTGTCATTTTCATCATAGGTACACTTCAACTATGACCGACAAAATGAGAAAAAAAAATCCAGAAAATCACATTGTAGGATTTTTAATGACTTTATTTGCAAAATATGGTGGAAAATAAGTATTTGGTCAATAACAAAAGTTTATCTCAATACTTTGTTATATACCCTTTGTTGACAATGACAGAGGTCAAACTGTTTCTGTAAGTCTTCACAAGGTTTTCACACACTGTTGCTGGTATTTTGGCCCATTCCTCAATGCAGATCTCCTCTAGAGCAGTGATGTTTTGGGGCTGTTGCTAGGCAACACGGACTTTCAACTCCCTCCAAAGATTCTCTATGGGGTTGAGATCTGGAGACTGGCTAGGCCACTCCAGGACCTTGAAATGCTTCTTACGAAGCCACTCCTTCGTTGCCAGAGCGGTGTGTTTGGGATCATTGTCATGCTGAAAGACCCAGCCACGTTTCATCTTCAATGCCCTTGCTGATGGAAGGAGGTTTTCTCTCAAAATCTCACGATACATGGCCCCATTCATTCTTTCCTTTACACGGATCATTCGTCCTGGTCCCTTTGCAGAAAAACAGCCCCAAAGCATGATGTTTCCACCCCCATGCTTCACAGTAGATATGGTGTTCTTTGGATGCAACTCAGCATTCTTTGTCCTCCAAACACAACGAGTTGAGTTTTTACCAAAAAGTTATATTTTGGTTTCACCTGACCATATGACATTCTCCCAATCTTCTTCTGGATCATCCAAATGCTCTCTAGCAAACTTCAGACGGGCCTGGACATGTACTGGCTTAAGCAGGGGGACACGTCTGGCACTGCAGGATTTGAGTCCCTGGCGGCGTAGTGTGTTACTGATGGTAGGCTTTGTTACTTTGGTCCTGCTCTCTGCAGGTCATTCACTAGGTCCCACCGTGTGGTTCTGGGATTTTTGCTCACCGTTCTTGTGATCATTTTGACCCCACGGGGTGAGATATTGCGTGGAGCCCCAGATCGAGGGAGATTATCAGTGGTCTTGTCTGTCTTCCATTTCCTAATAATTCTCCCACAGTTGATTTCTTCAAACCAAGCTGCTTACCTATTGCAGATTCAGTCTTCCCAGCCTGGTGCAGGTCTACAATTTTGTTTCTGGTGTCCTTTGACAGCTCTTTGGTCTTGGCCATAGTGGAGTTTGGAGTGTGACTGTTTGAGGTTGTGGACAGGTGTCTTTTATACTGATAACAAGTTCAAACAGGTGCCATTTATACAGGTAATGAGTGGAGGACAGAGTAGCCTCTTAAAGAAGTTACAGGTCTGTGAGAGCCAAATACTTATTTTCCACCATCATTTGCAAATAAATTCATAAAAAATCCTACAATGTGATTTTCTGGATTTTTCCCCCTCATTTTGTCTGTCATAGTTGAAGTGTACCTATGATGAAAATTACAGGCCTCTCTCATCTTTTTAAGTGGGAGAACTTGCACAATTGGTGGCTGACTAAATACTTTTTTGCCCCACTGTATGCTTCTCTAATTGGCCATACATTTGGCAGGAGTTTAGGAAATGCAGCTCAGTTTCCACCTCATGTTGTGGGCAGTGTGCACATAGCCTGTCTTCTAATGAGAGCCTGGTCTGCCTACGGCGGCCTTTCTCAATAGCAAGGCTATGCTCATTGAGTCTGTACATAGTCAAAGCTTTCTGTAACAGTACTCTTCTTGCGTTGTGTACAATCAATCATCGACAGGAGCTCCAACTTGTAGCACCAGTCATGGAGCTTTATTATGATAGCAACAGCACAAAATTGCACGTCATGCAATGCACAGCTCACCATCCAACTCTGCACAAAATATATGAACCCCCCCACCAGACACAGTAAGTTGCTAGCTAGTATTAGCTGGAATTGTCTACAACAAAATGCAGAACAAATACAGTGCCTTGCGAAAGTATTCGGCCCCCTTGAACTTTGCGACCTTTTGCCAAATTTCAGGCTTCAAACATAAAGATATAAAACTGTATTTTTTTGTGAAGAATCAACAACAAGTGGGACACAATCATGAAGTGGAACGACATTTATTGGATATTTCAAACTTTTTTAACAAATCCAAAACTGAAAAATTGGGCGTGCAAAATTTTTCAGCCCCTTTACTCTCAGTGCAGCAAACTCTCTCCAGAAGTTCAGTGAGGATCTCTGAATTATCCAATGTTGACCTAAATGACTAATGATGATAAATACAATCCACCTGTGTGTAATCAAGTCTCCGTATAAATGCACCTGCACTGTGATAGTCTCAGAGGTCCGTTAAAAGCGCAGAGAGCATCATAAAGAACAAGGAACACACCAGGCAGGTCCGAGATACTGTTGTGAAGAATTTTAAAGCCGGATTTGGATACAAAAAGATTTCCCAAGCTTTAAACATCCCAAGGAGCACTGTGCAAGCGATAATATTGAAATGGAAGGAGTATCAGACCACTGCAAATCTACCAAGACCTGGCCGTCCCTCTAAACTTTCAGCTCATACAAGGAGAAGACTGATCAGAGATGCAGCCAAGAGGCCCATGATCACTCTGGATGAACTGCAGAGATCTACAGCTGAGGCGGGAGACTCTGTCCATAGGACAACAATCAGTCGTATATTGCACAAATCTGGCCTTTATGGAAGAGTGGCAAGAAGAAAGCCATTTCTTAAAGATATCCATAAAAAGTGTTTAAAGTTTGCCACAAGCCACCTGGGAGACACACCAAACATGTGGAAGAAGGTGCTCTGGTCAGATGAAACCAAAATTGAACTTTTGGCAACAATGCAAAACGTTATGTTTGGCGTAAAAGCAACACAGCTCATCACCCTGAACACCACATCCCCACTGTCAAACATGGTGGTGGCAGCATCATGGTTTGGGCCTGCTTTTCTTCAGCAGGGACAGGGAAGATGGTTAAAATTGATGGGAAGATGGATGGAGCCAAATACAGGACCATTCTGGAAGAAAACCTGATGGAGTCTGCAAAAGACCTGAGACTGGGACGGAGATTTGTCTTCCAACAAGACAATGATCCAAAACATAAAGCAAAATCTACAATGGAATGGTTCAAAAATAAACATATCCAGGTGTTAGAATGCCAAGTCAAAGTCCAGACCTGAATCCAATCGAGAATCTGTGGAAAACTGCTGTTCACAAATGCTCTCCATCCAACCTCACTGAGCTCGAGCTGTTTTGCAAGGAGGAATGGGAAAAAATGTCAGTCTCTCGATGTGCAAAACTGATAGAGACATACCCCAAGCGACTTACAGCTGTAATCACAGCAAAAGGTGGCGCTACAAAGTATTAACTTAAGGGGGCTGAATAATTTTGAACGCCCAATTTTTCAGTTTTTGATTTGTTAACAAAGTTTGAAATATCCAATAAATGTCGTTCCACTTCATGATTGTGTCCCACTTGTTGTTGATTCTTCACAAAAAAATACAGTTTTACATCTTTATGTTTGAAGCCTGAAATGTGGCAAAAGGTCGCAAAGTTCAAGGGGGCCGAATACTTTCGCAAGGCACTGTATGCACCAAAAAACGCTGCATCTTATGGGTGATGTTTGAATAACATTTACAAACAAATTGATATAAATTGTACATTTAAATCATCACTTGGGAGTATAAAAATCACTTTTGACGCGCAGTGCTTTGCAACCAACAACTTACCGCTGGTTTGGTGCTTGTTCACTGGGACGTTTCTAATGAAACATCCTCCCTCGTAAGCAAGCTACGCAAACCAGCCAATAAGATGTCATGTTGAGTAGGTGAAGGCAAGACAAAACTAAAACCAAAAACCCATTGGCTTAACAATAAAGTGGCAAGGGGAATCACCAATATAACCCTGTTACATTTCCTTATGTTTGGTTCAGTCACAGTGGTCAGGTATTCTGCCACTGTGTACTCTCTGTTTAGGGCCAAATAGCATTCTAGTTTGCTCACTTTTTTGTTAATTCTTTCCAATGTGTCAAGTAATTATCTTTTTGTTTTCTCATAATTTTTGGGGTTTAATTGTGTTGCTGTCCTGGGGCTCTGCGGGGTCTGTTTGTGTTTGTGAACAGAGCTCCAGGACCAACTAGGGCTCTTCTCCAGATTCATCTCTCTGTAGGTGATGACTTTGTTATGGAAAGTTTGGGAATCGCTTTCTTTTAGGTGGTTGTAGAATTCAGCATCTCTTTTCTGGATTTTGATCATTAGCGGGTATCGGCCTAATTCTGCTCTGCATGCATTATTTGGTGTTTTACGTTGTACACGGATGATATTTTTGCTGAATTCTGCATGCAGAGTCTCAATTTGGTGTTTGTACCATTTTGTAAATTCTTTGTTGGTGAGCGGACCCCAGACCTCAACCATAAAGGACAATGGGTTTCTATAACTGATTCATGTATTTTTAGCCAGATCCTAATTGGTATGTCAAATTTTATGTTCCTTTTGATGGCATAGAAGGCCCTTCTTGCCTTGTCTCTCAGATCGTTCACAGCTTTGTGGAAGTTACCTGTGGCGCTGATATTTAGGCCAAGGTATGTATAGTTTTTGTGTGCTCTAGGGCAACGGTGTCTAGATGGATTTTGTATTTGTGGTCCTGGCGACTGGACCTTTTTTTGGAACACCGTTATCTTGGTCTTACTAAGATTTACTGTCAGGGCCCAGGTCTGGCAGAATCTGTGCAGAAAATCTAGGTGCTGCTGTAGGGCCTCCTTGGTTGGTGACAGAAGCACCAGATCATCAGCCAAACAGTAGACATTTGTCTTCAGATTTTAGTAGGGTGAGGCTGGGTGCTGCAGACTGTTCTAGTGCCCTCTCCAATTTGTTTATATATATGTTGAAGAGGGCGGGACTGAAGCTGCATCCCTGTCTCGCCCTGTGGGAAGAAATGTGTTTTTTCCCCCATTTTAACCGCACACTTGTTGTTTGTGTACAGTACATGGATTTTATAATGTCGTATGTTTTTCCCCCAACACCACTTTCCATCAATTTGTATAGCAGACCCTCATGCCAAATTGAGTCAAAGTTTTTTTTTAAATCAACAAAGCATGAGAAGACTTTGCCTTTGTTTTGTTTGGTTTGTTTGTCAATTAGGGTGTGTATGGTGATAATATGGTAAAAAGCCAATTTGACATTTGCTCAGTACATTGTTTTCACTGAGGAAATGTACGAGTCTGCTGATAATGATAATGCAGAAGATTTTCCCAAAGTTGCTGTTGACGCATATCCCACGGTAGTTATTGGTGTCAAATTTGGCTCTACTTTTGTGGATTGGGGTGATCAGTCCTTGGTTCCAAATATTGGGGAAGATGCCAAATATTGGGGAAGATGCCGGTGCTTCTACACCTGCATTACTTGCTATTTGGGGTTTTAGGCTGGGTTTCTGTACAGTACTTTGAGATATCAGCTGATGTACGAAGGGCTATATAAATACATTTGATTTGATTTGAGCTAATGATGATGTTAAAAAGTTTAAGTATAGGTTATTGGAATTTGTTGTCTGTATATTTTATCATTTCATTGAGGATACCATCAACACCACAGGACTTTTTGGGTTGGAGGGTTTTTATTTTGTCCTGTAGTTCATTCAAGGTAATTGGATAATCCAGTGGGTTCTGGTAGTCTTTAATAGTTGATTCTAAGATTTGTATTTGATCATGTATATGTTTTTGCTGTTTGTTCTTTGTTATAGAGCCAAAAAGATGTGGTTAACCCATACATCAACATTTTGGATAGATAATTATTTGTGTTGTTTGTTTAGTGTATTCCAATTTTCCCAGAAGTGCTTAGCTATGGATTCGTCAATTACATTGAGCTGGTCGCCGTGCGTGAAAGTACAAGCGACCCATAGAGATGTATGGCAACGGTGATCTGTCCCATAATGGCTTCTGTGACCGGAAGGGCAGCGCCATTGAGGCCATATACATTTTTAAGTAGTCCATTTTCTCCTACTACTACTATTATGATGTAATATCAAGTTATCTCAGCATGTAGGCCACATTTGTCTAAATATTAAACTGAATGAAATTGTAGAGACACTATATAGCCAGCAGATGGCAATCTTGTACATCACATCAGGCTGAGTTGCTGGCACTAATTACCACAGCCACAAATAATTATGGCTAAACCCCGACCATTTCTACAATTTATCTTTTTAAAAGCTGATTTGAACCCTAACCTTATCCATAACCGTAAACACACTGCTAACCTTATGCCTAACTTAAATTACATTTTTGTTGTCATACATCTTTACGATACAGCCAATTCTTACTTTGTGGCTCTGGTAACTAGTGACAACCACTGAGTAGGGCAGTGTCTGTCAAATGAGTTGGCCTAGATGTTGCCCACTGATACGCTCTAGACAAGTTACTATAGGTGAAGAACTTAGGGTCAGAATAAGTCATTGTAAATACAAGTTCAGAGTGAAGTATTAATGTAACTTATAATGTAGGATATTCAGTTGGTACCTGACACTGCTTTAATAAAATTATATACAGGAGAATTTGAACCATAAGATGAGGGTGAGGTGAGACACTAGCTATAAGTGAGATACTTGCCTATAGCTGATGCAACGGTACAATGCTGGCTTTAGCATGCAATTGATCTAAACTAGACACTGGTGGAGGACCTGGTTCAGAGACTGTGTCACTTGATTGAGCCGCAGTGCGTCCAGGGGACAGCCTGTCCCTCGAGTTTATCGGCCATGCGATATCTCTATCTTGGATCTATATTGGTCCCTGACTGAGCATCGCAGGGGAAGATTTGTAGTGGCTAGTTCCAAGAAAGTCCTAGGACCTAGTGGGTATCTCATGATGTGGTTGGAAAAGTTACAATATGTACACACTAAGCTCTCCCAGGCAACATCTGCTATATTTTAATATTGTAGAGAAAACGAGGCAGTGTGTATTTTGAGGATATTACCTGGTTTTTGATTATCATCTATCACCATTATGTTTTTTTCTTCAGTCTATGTTTTTTGACTGTCATTGATGTGTAAATGGTAAATGCAAATGCTATGAATAAAGTATCAAGTGATTTTTGGAAATGGATGTATGTTTGCAAAGATATTTGCAAATGAATAAAATTGAAAATGACCTAACCTTGAAAGTTCTAGCATCAAGCATCAATTATGCCAGTCAAATAGAAGATGATCATTGAATGAAGATACAGATCTTAATTTCTCCTGCAACAGGGTGATGAAATTAAGATCTTACATCTGCAAAGGCCCAGCAACATGATTTGTATAGGCTTTGTGCACTGGAGTTCCCCACAGGCCTTTTTGACGACTGACCGCTAGTGGTGTTGCCATCCAAATGTGGTAGTGATTACCAAGCACAGAGAGCGCTAATCCACGGAGGGTCCTTGCCGCCAACACACACTCTGTCACTTCTAAGTGGCATTATTGATTCCATGTGATGAAGCTCTATTTTTAAAGTCAGGACAAGGCTAATATTGGAAACATTCTTATGATACCCACCCATCCCCGATCCTTTTACCCCTTTGCCACTCCTCCTTCCTCCCCATCGTCTGCGAAGATAAAATGTGAGTTACATTACCGTTACATTACTGACTACAATTTTGGACACAAGGAAATGCAGCTGAGCTCTAGTTTGTATCCAAGGTACATGTGCCACCTGCTGATTGTTATTTTCAAGCTGAACTGTCAAAGTTAGTTGAGAAAATATTCAGCAACTCTTGGTTGGCCAAGGTAGGATTTTTTTTGAAAGGAATATTCCATTGTCATGAATGAATACATTCACCAAATATAGATTTTTCAAGCAATCTTCACATCATCAGTTTGGTCCACTTTGCATTGTTTGCTTAATTTTGGATTTTGACCTAATTTTATGGTCGTGGTCAAGGAGCAACGTTACACAAGGATATGCTGCCTAGTCCTAGTTTGCATAGGAATGTTAAGTCCGCTTTAACATAAATAAAAGTTAACATTGGTGTTCCCTTATGTGTTCCGAATGCACTAGATGACCAGTTCTTATAGCCTTTAGCCGTACCCTTATCCTACTCCTCCTCTGTTCCTCTGGTGATGTAGAGGTTAATCCAGGCCCTGCAACCCCCAGCACCACTCCCATTCCCCAGGCGCTCTCATTTGTTGACTTCTGTAACCGTAAAAGCCTTGGTTTCATGCATGTTAACATTAGAAGCCTCCTCCCTAAGTTTGTATATTCACTGCTTTAGCACACTCCGCCAACCCTGATGTCCTAGCCGTGTCTGAATCCTGGCTTAGGAAGGCCACCAAAAATCCAGAAATTTCCATCCCCAACTATAACATTTTTCGACAAGATAGAACTGCCAAAGGGGGCTGGAGTTGCAATCTACTGCAGAGATAGCCTGCAGAGTTCTGTCATACTATCCAGGTCTGTACCCAAACAATTCGAGCTTCTATTTTTAAAAATCCACCTTTCCAGAAACAAGTCTCTCACCGTTGCCGCTTGGACACCATATGTGAATTGATTGCCCCCCATCTATCTTCAGAGTTCGTACTGTTAGGTGACCTAAACTGGGATATGCTTAACACCCCGGCAGTCCTACAATCTAAGCTAGATGTCCTCAATCTCACACAAATGATCAAGGAACCTACCAGGTACAAGCCTAAATCCGTAACCATCGGCACCCCCTTAGATATTTAAAAAAACATGTATTTTTACCTTTATTTAACTAGACAAGTCAGTTAAGAACAAATTCTTCCTTTCAATGACAGCCTACAAACAGTGGGTTAACTGCCTTGTTCAGGAGCAGAACAACAGATTTTTACCTTGTCAGTTTGGGGATTTGATCTTGCAACCTTTCAATTACTAGTCCAACACTCTAACCATGCTTTCCACCTGGATACCCCTACCCCGGCCAACAGCTTTGCACCCCCTGCATCAACTTGCACAAGCCCCCTGATGCTGATGTTCTGCAAAATCTAGATCCCGACAAATCATACAGCACTTCTTCCGTGGCCTCCAACTGCTTTTAAATGCTAGTAAAACTAAATGCATGCTCTTCAACCGATTGCTGTCCGCAGTCACCCGTTATAACGGTCTGAGTGTAGTGGGTGAGGAGTCAGGCGCAGGAAGCAGAGAGTTCAGGGGAGTGCTATTTTAATGCACTGAGAAACGCTGAACATAAGCCAACCCTCACAAAAACACAGGGCGTACTGAACAAACAAATGCCCCAAACAGGGGGACTTAAACTGTCCAGGGAAAACCCACAAAATGGGAAAACACAAAACCCATAGACGTGCACACAAGTACACAAGTGCACAAGTACACCAAACAGACGATCACAATAATTAATCCCGCACAAGGAACCCTGCGGGCCGGCTGACTAATAAAGCCTTACTACCTAACTCAAAACAGGTGCACACAATCAACACATAAGGAGGGGGAGGAAATAATCAGTAGCAGTGTCCTTCGGTCGGAGTCGTGACAGTACCCCCCCCACCCTTGACACGTGGCTCCCGCAGCGCGCCGACACCGGCCTCGAGGTCGACCCGGAGGAGGAGGGGCAGGGCGATCCGGATGGAGGCGATGGAAATCTCTCAACATTGACGGATACAAAATGTCCCTGGTGGGTACCCAGCACCTCTCCTCCGGACCGTACCCCTCCCAGTCCACGAGGTACTGCAGGCCCCTCACCCGGCGTCTCGAGTCCAGAATGGCCCGTATCGTATACGCCGGGGACCCCTCGATGTCCAGAGGGGGAGGAGGGACCTCCAGCACCTCACCGTCCTGTAGGGGACCAGCTACCACCGGCCTGAGGAGAGACACATGAAACAAGGGGTTAATACGATAATAGGAAGGGAGTTGTAATCGATAACACACCTCGTTTATTCTCCTCAGGACTTTGAACGGCCCTACACACTGCGGCCCAAGCTTCCGGCAGGGCACGCGGAGGGGCAGGTTTCGGGTCGAGAGCCAGACCCTGTCCCCTGGTACAAACATGGGGGCCTCACTGCGGTGGCGGTCAGCACTCCTTTTCTGCCGTTCCACTAGCCTGTTGAATGGATTCCTGGACGGCCCTCCAGGTTTCTTTGGAGCGCTGCACCCATTCCTCCACCGCAGGAGCCTCGGTCTGGCTCGGATGCCATGGTGCCAGGACCGGCTGGTACCCCAACACACACTGAAAGGGGGACACATTAGTAGAGGAGTGGCGTAATGAGATCTGGGCCATTTCCGCCCAGGGGAGGTATCTCGCCCACTCCCCTGGCCGGTCCTGGCAGTACGACCGCAGAAACCTACCCACCTCCTGGTTTACTCTCTCCACCTGCCCATTACTTTCGGGGTGATAACCGGAGGTCAGGCTGACCGAGACCCCCAGACGTTCCATGAACGCCCTCCATAGTCGGGACGTGAACTGGGGACCCCGATCAGAAACGATGTCCTCCGGCACCCCGTAGTGCCGGAAGACGTGGGTGAATAATGCCTCTGCAGTCTGTAGGGCTGTTGGGATACCGGGCAACGGGAGGAGACGGCAGGATCCACAATCACCAGAACCGTGGTGTTGCCCTGAGACGGGGGAAGGTCGGTCAGGAAATCTACGGATAGATGTGACCATGGCCGTTGTGGAATGGGGAGGGGTTGTAACTTCCCTCTAGGAAGGTGCCTAGGAGCCTTACTCTGGGCGCATACCGAACAGGAGGAGACATAAACCTTAACGTCCCTAGCCAAGGTAGGCCACCAATACCTCCACCGAAGGCTCCCTACTGTCCTCCTCACCCCAGGGTGACCCGAGGAGGGTAGGACGTGAGCCCACCGAATCAGTTGGTCCCGAACACCAAGCGGCACGTACCTCCGCCACGCCAGACACTGAGGAGGCGCTGGTTCAGCCCGTAACGCCCGCTCGATGTCCGAGTCCACCTCCCATACCGCCGGTGCCATCAGCTTTGAGGCAGGAAGGATGGGAGTAGGTTCGGTGGACCTATCCTCCGTGTCGTAAAAGCGGGACAGTGCGTCCGCCTTCACGTTCTGGGAGCCCGGTCTATATGATAAAGTGAACCGGAATTGAGTGAAAAACATGGCCCACCTTGCCTGCCGCGGGTTCAGTCTCCTAGCTGCCCGAATATACTCCAGATTTTGGTGGTCGGTCCAGATGAGAAAGGGGTGCTTAGCCCCCTCAAGCCAGTGTCTCCACACCTTCAGAGCCCTGACCACCGCTAACAACTCCCGGTCCCCCACATCATAGTTATGCTCCGCTGGGCTGAGCTTACTCGAGAAGAAAGCGCAGGGGCGGAGTTTTGGTGGCGTACCCGAGCGCTGTGATAGCACGGCACCCACCCCAGCCTCGGACGCATCCACCTCCACTATGAATGCTAGAGAGGGGTCCGGATGCGCCAACACGGGTGCATCCGTGAACAGCGCCTTCAACCTGTTGAAAGCTCTGTCCGCCTCTGCTGACCATCGCAACCGCACCGGGCCCCCCTTTAGCAGTGAGGTAATTGGAGACGCTACCTGGCCAAAACCCTGGATAAACCTCCGGTAGTAGTTGGCAAAACACAAAAACCGCTGCACCTCTTTTACCGTGGTTGGAGTCGGCCAATTACGCACGGCCTTACTGCGGTCACCCTCCATCTTCACCCCCGAGGTGGAAATGCGATAACCCAGAAAGGAGACGGCTCGTTTGGAGAAAACACACTTCTCAGCCTTGACGTATAGGTCATGCTCCAGCAGTCTACCAAGCACCTTGCGTACCAGAGACACATGCGCGGCGTGAGTGGCTGAGTAGATCAGAATGTCATCGATATAAACAACCACTCCCTGCCCGTGCAGGTCCCTGAGAATATCGTCTACAAAGGATTGAAAAATGGCTGGAGCATTTTTTAACCCATACTGCATGACGCAGTACTCATAGTGGCCCGATGTGGTACTAAATGCGGTGTTCCACTCGTCTCCCTTCCGAATACGCACCAGGCTATACGCGCTCCTAAGATCCAATTTTGTGAAGAACTGCGCTCCCTGAAAGGATTCCACTGCCGTAGCAATGAGAGGTAGTGGGTAGCTGAACCCCACTGTGATGGCATTTAGACCTCTATAATCAATACCCGGACGCAATCCTCCCTCCTTTTTCTTCACAAAAAAGAAACTCGAGGAGACGGGTGAAATGGAGGACCGAATGTACCCCTGTCCCAGAGACTCCGTGATATATGTCTCCATAGCCAACGTCTCCTCTTGGGACAATGGGTACACGTGACTCTTGGGAAGCGCAGCGTTTACCTGGAGATCTATCGCACAATCCCTTCCCGGTCGATGTGGTGGTAATTTAGTCGCCTTCTTTTTACTAAAAGCGATTGCCAAATCGGCATACTCGGGGGGAATGCACACTGTGGGACCCTGGTCTGGACTTTCCACCGAGGTGGCACCGACGGAAACTCCCAGACACCTTCCAGAACACTCCTCTGACCACCCCTGGAGAACCCCCTGTCTCCACAAACTTTTAGGATTGTGCCGGGCCAGCCAGGGAATCCCTAACACCACTGGAAACGCAGGCGAATCAATAATATAGAGACTGATACGCTCCCTACGATTCCCCTGCGTTACCATGTCCAGTGGGATCGTGGTCTCCCTGACCACCCCTGACCCTAATGGCCGGCTATCTAGGGAGTGCACGGGAAAGGGAGAATCTATCGGCACAAGCGGAACACCTAATTTAATAGCAAGTCCGCGATCCATAAAGTTCCATGCTGCCCTTGAATCGACTAGCGCCCTATGCTGGGAAGAGGGGAAAAAATTAAGAAAAAAAATCGAGACAAACATGTGACCAACAGGGGGTTCTGGGTGAGTTTGGTGCTGACTCACCTGGGGTGATCGAGAAATGTTCCGCCTGCCATCGGCCGTGTGTCCTCTCCGACCACAGTTGGTGCAGAGGGAGCCTCCTCCTCCGGTACCCCTCGGCAAAGCCCCTCCCAACTCCATCGGAACAGGAGTGGAGGTGCTGGGTGGTGGAACACACAGGACCCTCTCCGAACGCCCACGGGCAGCCAGCAGATTGTCCAGTCGGATGGACATGTCAATTAGCTCATCCAAGGCAAGAGCGGTGTCCCGACACGCTAGCTCCCTGCGGACGTCCTCCCGGAGACTACACCTGTAGTGGTCGATAAGGGCCCTGTCGTTCCACCCGGATCCTGCTGTCAAGGTACGGAACTCCAACGCGTAATCCTGGGCGCTCCTTTTCTCCTGCCGGAGATGGAATAGTCGTTCTCCCGCCGCTCGGCCATCTGGAGGATGGTCAAACACGGCGCGGAAGCGGCGAGAAAACTCGGGGTAGTGCTCCTTAGCTGAGTCTGGGCCATTCCAAACTGCATTTGCCCACTCCAGAGCACGACCCGTGAGGCAGGAGATGAGGACATTCACCCTCTCCGTTCCCGAGGGAGTAGGTCTGACGGTGGCCAGGTACAGTTGTAGCTGGAGTAAGAACCCCTGGCACCCTGCTGCCGCTCCATCATAGACCCTCGGGAGCGTTCTGTGCTGGAGTCGGGAGATGGGGAGTCCTGAGGAGGGGGGGCCGAAGGTGGAGAGAGGAGACCGCTTCTCTCCCATCGGTCCATTCTCTCCATCACCAGATCCATCGCCGTTCCGATCCGATGGAGGTGTGATGTAGAACCCTCTCTTCCATCGATGGGAGGGGAGTGGCTGTTGCTCCTGCTGACTCCATTCCAGTGGTGCGGGATTCTGTAACGGTCTGAGTGTAGTGGGTGAGGAGTCAGGCGCAGGAAGCAGAGAGTTCAGGGGAGTGCTATTTTAATGCACTGAGAAACGCTGAACATAAGCCAACCCTCACAAAAACACAGGGCGTACTTAACAAACAAATGCCCCAAACAGGGGGACTTAAACTGTCCAGGGAAAACCCACAAAATGGGAAAACACAAAACCCATGTTTGGTGCACACAAGTACACCAAACAGACGATCACAATAATTAATCCCGCACAAGGAACCCTGCGGGCCGGCTGACTAATAAAGCCTTACTACCTAACTCAAAACAGGTGCACACAATCAACACATAAGGAGGGGGAGGAAATAATCAGTAGCAGCTAGTAGGCCGGCGACGACGACCGCCGAGCGCCACCCGAACGGGAAGGGGAGTGTCCTTCGGTCGGAGTCGTGACACCCGTCCGACTAGCATCACTCGTCTGGACGGTTCTGACTTGACTTCTTGACTTCTGAATATGTGGACAACTACAAATACCTAGGTGTCTGGTTAGATTGTAAACTCTCCTTTCAGACTCACATTAAGCATCTCCAATCCAAAATTAAATCTAGAATCGGCTTCCTATTTCGCAACAAAGCCTCCTTCACTCATGCTGCCAAACACACCCTCGTAAACTGACTATCCTACCGATCCTTGACTTCAGCGATGTCATCTACAAAATACCCTCCAACACTCAACTCAGCACTGGATGTAGTCTATAACAGTGCCATCCATTTTGTCACCAAAGCCGCATATACTACACACCACCGCGACCTGTATGCTCTCGTTGGCTGGCCCTCGCTACATATTCATCGCCAAACCCACTGGCTCCAGGTCATCTATAAGTCTATGCTAGGTAAAGCCCCGCGTTATCTCAGCTCACTGGTCACCATAGCAACACCCACCCGTAGCACGTGCTCCTGCAGGTATATTTCACTTGTCATCCCCAAAGCCAACACTTCCTTTGGCATCCTTTTCTTCCAGTTCTCTGCTACCAATGACTGGAACTAATTGCAAAAATCACTGAAGCTGGAGTCTTATATCTCCCTCTCTAACTATAAGCATCAGCAGACAGAGCGGCTTACCGATCACTGTACCTGTACACAGCCAATCTGTAAATAGCACACCCAACTACCTCATCCCTATATTGTTATTTATCTTCTTGCTCTTTTGAACCGCAGTATCTCTACTTGCACATCATCATCTGCACATATATCACTCCAGTGTAAATGCTAAATTGTAATTATTTCGCCTCTATGGCCTATTTATTATCTTACCTCCCAACTCTTCTACATTTGCACACACTGTACATAGATATTTCTATTGTGTTGTTGACTGTATATTTGTTTATGTGTACCTCTGTGTTGTTGTTCTTGGCGCACTGCTTTGCTTTATCCTGGCCAGGTCGCAGTTGTAAATGAGAACTTGTTCTCAACTGGCCTACCTGGTAAAAAAAATAAATGTGTGGTCCCTCAGCTAAAATGTGAATCAGTTAGAAAAGGAACTTCAGTTCCTTATTGAAGGGTTTGCGCCTGGCTTTGGAGGAAAAGTGAGAGAACCCATGTTAGACTGGGGCGGCAGGGTAGCCTAGTGGTTAGAGCGTTGGACTAGTAACCGAAAGGTTGCAAGTTTGAATCCCCGAGCTGACAAGGTACAAATCTGTCGTTCTGCCCCTGAACAGGCAGTTAACCCACTGTTCCTAGGCTGTCATTGAAAATAAGAATTTGTTCTTAACTGACTTGCCTAGTAAAATAAAGATAAAGAAAAAAAAGACTAATGCTGTCTCACTTCATACTTATATTTGATGACAGTGACTAAGCATGTTGTCCACAGCAGCTGGGTGCTTCGGTGACAGTTCAGACCGATTCATCACAGTTTAATGTCTTATGATTTTTCTCCTTTAACTGAGATGCATTCTAAATAGCACCCTATTCCCTTTTTAGTGTACTACTTTTGACCATGGCGAATAGGGTGCCATTTGGGGCGCATACTGAAGCTGTCTCCTTCCTCACTGACCTGCATATTCAGTAACCAAATAAAATCACATTTTATTTGTCACGTGCTTCTTAAACAACAGGTGTAGACTAACAGTGAAATGCTTACTCACGGGTCCTTCCCAACAATGCAGAGAGAAAGAAAATAGAGAAATAATAGAAAAAACTGGTAATAAAAATAGTTATAATAATGCACAATGAGTAACAATAACATGGCTATATACACGGGGCACCAGTACCAAGTCGATGTGCAAGGGTATGAGGTAATTGAGGTAGATCTGCACAGTATAATTAAGAATAAAGACAGATAATAAACAGTAGCAGCAGCGTACTGTATGTGATGAGTCAGAAAAATGTGTGCAAAAAAGGTCAATGCAGATAGTCCGGGTAGTTATTTGGGTAGCTATGTTACTAACTATTTAGCAGTCTTATGGCTTGGGGTAGAAGCAGTTCAGGGTCCTGTTGGATCCAGTCTTGGTGCATCAGTACCGCTTGCTGTGTGGCAGCAGAGAGAAAGTCGATGATTTTAAGGGGTAAAAAGGCATTATCTATATGATTTATTGTCATAGGCTGCTATGTGTACGGTATACATCCTGCTGGTCTTTCATGTTCTGTCTGTGCATGTGTGACTCAATAAATCTATGTAGATACATCATACAGTACAAGTGTGCCTGTCTTATTCAGACTGTGACCGCTGACTGGGCATTCTCTACTACTAGACAGTAAGAAGTTTCCCCTTTCACAGTTTTAAGTGTCAATACACATGCTCTGCACATTTATGAGACAGTGGGTCAGCTTAGGAGTTGTTACAGTTACTGAGTGTGGACAAGCCTGAATGACTGTCATTTTAAAGATGTGAGATTAAAACTAAGAGTGTGACAAAAAACATAAATGGACCAAACATTTTAGGAAGCCAGGAGCCACCACTACAAATGAAAAGGGTGGAAAATATGTTTATGTGTTGTCAACAAACTCATTTCTGTCCTCTTCCCATCACAAAGTAGGTCTTATCTCTTTTCTTCATGTGTGTGGGTCTTTTCCATTTCTCTCTTTCACAAAGCCAGTCCTCCAGATGAACTCAGCCTGAGGTAATTATTGAAATACGTCATAAAAACATGAGTGGGAGTGAGAGTCAAAGACAAAGTGAATGGGAGGGACCTCTTTAAATCATTTTATTCATGTCTTCCCTCCACAACGTCATCTGCTGCAATGGTTCCTCTGTCGAACAACGGGCCTTGTTCTCTACTCGTTCAGTGGGAAACAGTTCCCACAAAAAAATTGTCAAACACATCCATTCAGTGGAGATGAAATCTATGGTAATGTGTGATGCAGGATTTCCAATGCCCACACATTCAAATATGTCTCCATTGCAGGGGGGGTATGAACAAAAAAGTGACAAAAAAAAAGAAAAGAAGGAAAATGATTTTGTTGGGGGTTTTCGTCAGGTTTTGTCAAGGGTAGGATTGTGTACAGGGGTTGGCGTTGTTATGAACATGCTGGCTTGGTGATTCACACTATTGGCTCCTCTGTATAGTGTACATTATTGAATCCCTCTGTATAGTGTACATCATTGAATCCCATTGTTATCCTGCTACACTTTAGTTACCCTCCACTTTATCAAGCACAGCTAGAAGGAGATAGTCACATCGTTAGGGGCTTGTACATACTATACTATTCTAATGCTATTTACCACTGTACTACTCTCCACATACTGCAGCTATATACTACTCTTTATGACACAAAAATATATTACTCAGGGCCTGTTCTCCCAATAGCTCCACACCAGCCCTGGTAGATGGGAAGTACAAAGACCTGTCATATAATATGAATAAATCAGACCGCACTGATGGTGCTGAATATAGACATGCTAATAAGTCTAACACAGAGAAGAAAACAGTCAATAGGTACTTGGGCACTAAACACTTGACATGGCGCTATATTGATATATTGGCACCGCTGTCCACCGCGTCATAGACAGGGATCTTCTGTGACAGGATGCTATGAGACCCTTGCTAATGCTTTATTCCCCAAACATGACCGTTGACTGCAGAGTTGAGCTGGAGCCATTGTCTGCAGTCTGCCAGGCTATATTTTGCAGACACAGCAGTGCTCTCCAATCAGAACCCAGGCTAGGGTTTTGTAGTGGGGGCTGGGTCGGAGGTGGGTGACGGTGGGGTGGGGTGGGGGGGGGGGGGGGGGGGGGGGGGGACGAGTTGGGATGTGGGAAGACGAGTCATGGGGCTGTGGCTGACATTGGTTCAGAAATAGCTCTGTACTTCCTGTCCCAAGACAGCGAACGGTACATTGGAGGTGGCATCCCCCCAATGGAGTGAGATAGATTTTGCCCTCTACGGCGAGCAGCAACCATACCTAATAGCAGACTCCCTCTCCTTGTCCTCCGACAGAATTACGTAACACTGCGTTCCAAAAAGGACTTTATTCTATGTAGTGCACTACTTTTGACCAGAGCCCTATGGGTAGTAGTGAACTACATTGAGAATAGAGTGCAATTTTAAACACATTGTTTGAAATGTATCAGACTCAGTGAAGGACAGCCTTCATCCCCCTGACACTTCACAGTGGTGAGAGGCCTATGTTTTTGTTATGCTACTCCCCTTTCTTCACATTGTGCTAGAGCTAGCATGTTAATGCCTGTTTAAGACCTGGGGCCCATGCAAGTGTTCTCAGGTTGCAAGAAGCTCATATGGAAGATGTGTGGTACTTGCTTGCTTAGTTATTGTTCTAGTACATGTAATGTAAGTGTCCACACATGAATGAGAGCTTTTTCACCCTAATGCCTTGGCATAAGTCTGAGAACAATTGACCCTTTGATAAGCCCCGCCCCAAATTTTGGCCAACTAATCGCAGCACTCCATCGCTGGATAGCAACTGTCAGACAAGCTCATGTTTAAATCGCATGAAAGCCAGTGAGGTCTATGGCAAAAACTGATAGTTTTCTTTAAAAACTGTATGTTTAAATAGCTTAATAATTGTACAGTGCACCAAGAGTGCTTGCTACTGTGATTCCTGAAGTGCAGAGCCTATTGAAAAAAATATACAAAATTACATTGTAACTTTTGTTACATTGTTTGCTAGCTCAGCTGGTTAGCTAGCTAGCTAGCTAGCTCTCACTCTCTTTGACAACCAAGCATTGCTAACGCTAGCTAGCAATGAAACATGGTGAAGCCCCAAAATTGCCCTCGCTAGAAGCATGTGTTTCAGACATAAGGAAGTGGATGGCTGCAAACTTTCTACTTTTAAACTCGGACAAAACAGAGATGCTTGTTCTGGGTCCCAAGAAACAAAGAGATCTTCTGTTGAATCTGACAATTAATCTTAATGCTTGTACAGTCGTCTCAAATAAAACTGTGAAGGACCTCAGCGTTACTCTGGACCCTGATCTCTCTTTTGAAGAACATATCAAGACCATTTCAAGGACAGCTTTTTTCCATCTACGTAACATTGCAAAAATCAGAAACTTTCTGTCCAAAAATGATGCTGAAAAATTAATCCATGCTTTTGTCACTTCTAGGTTAGACTACTGCAATGCTCTACTTTCCGGCTACCCGGGTATAAAGCACAAAATAAACTTCAGTTGGTGCTAAATACGGCTGCTAGAATCCTGACTAGAAAAATTTGATCATATTACTCCAGTGCTAGCCTCCCTACACTGGCTTCCTGTTAAGGCAAGGGCTGATTTCAAGGTTTTACTGCTAACCTACAAAGCATGACATGGGCTTGCTCCTACCTATCTCTCTGATTTGGTCCTGCCGTACATACCTACACGTACGCTACGGTCACAAGACGCAGGCCTCCTAATTGTCCCTAGAATTTCTAAGCAAACAGCTGGAGACAGGGCTTTCTCCTATAGAGCTCCATTTTTATGGAATGGCCTGCCTACCCATGTAAGAGACGCAAACTCGGTCTCAACCTTTAAGTCTTTACTGAAGACTCATCTCTTCAGTGGGTCATATGATTGAGTGTAGTCTCGCCCAGGAGTGGGAAGGTGAACGGAAAGGCTCTGGAGCAACGAACCGCCCTTGCTGTCTCTGCCTGGTCGATTCCCCTCTTTCCACTGGGATTCTCTGCCTCTAACCCTATTACAGGGGCTGAGTCACTGTTATATCTGGAGTACTTCTCCTGTCCTATTCGGTGTCCTGTGTGAATTTAAGTGTGTTCTCTCTAATTCTCTCTTTCCTTCTTTCTTTCTCTCTCTTGGAGGACCTGTGACCTAGGACCATGCCTCAGGACTACCTGACATGATGACTCCTTGCTGTCCCCAGTCCACCTGGCTGTGCTGCTGCTCCAGTTTCAACTGTTCTGCCTTATTATTATTTGACCATGCTGGTCATTTATGAACATTTGAACATCTTGGCCATGTTCTGTTATAATCTCCACCTGGCACAGCCAGAAGAGGACTGGCCACCCCACATAGCCTGTTTCCTCTCTAGGTTTCTTCCTAGGTTTTGGCTTTTCTAGGGAGTTTATCCTAGCCACCGTGCTTCTACACCTGCATTGTGGCGTGGCTTAGGGAAGGGCCAATTGTGGATTTATGTAGACAAGGAATCTAAAACAACCCCTGAAACTAAATTGTGAATTAAATTTGTATGGTAGTGTGCAAAATATTTAAAACAGTGTTGAATGCTTAGCAAGTTAAAATACCAACTTGAATTATCGGAATAAAGGGTCATCGTTATAGACTATAGCTAGGGCTTGGAATTTCCTGTCCCAATTATAACTCCAATCAATACTAGCCTATATATGTAATCTGCCAGTTTCAGGCATAATGCCTAGATGGTTTGCGGTTCTGTGTTAGAGGTTGGAGGGGAATCAAAGCATTGCCTGATTGTTTCTCACCTGGACTAGTGTGTCTGACAGCATGTGTTCCTTCTGACCTTGTCCCCCCGCCTTTTATATTGGGCCTTTCTGAAGTGTGTGTATGTGTTTGTGTGTGTGTGTTGTGGGGGAAGGGGGGTGGCATGTGGTGGGGTGGTATTGCTGTGAACAACTTTCAGGCCGAATGCCAGACTGTCATCTGCCGGTGAAACCCAAGCCGTTGTGTATGTGTGTGTGTGTGTGTGTGTGTGGGTGCAGGCTCTCTGTGGTTGAGGGATGAGAGTGGTGGGGTGTAATTTAATCTCTTTGAAGATTATAAATCTGCAGTGTCTTACCGTCAGACTGGGACACTGTCAGTACACTACGTTTTCTCAGCTGCAAGAGTTCTTCTTCCAAGGTGTAAGACAGCCATCTAAGATACATAAACCCATGAACGAATGCATTTGTCTCTTGTAAGGAAAGAAACATGGTCAAACCATAATTAAAATATTAAAACCAGGAGTAAAACTCTACCTGGTCTATTCCTTGCTACTAACCATACTGTCTCTCTCACACACTCATTATGCACCTGTTCATTCTTATCCAAGATGGTATAACAGTAAGACGTGTTTGTCTTTGTCCCGTGTAAATATTCTTGTTTTTTATTTTTTTGGTATACATTTCAATATATTTCAATCTCTTTTTTCCATTTACGAATTAAATATACCTTCCTGCAACCTGCCTCACCCAATGTGGTACGGATCTGCTATTTTTTAGACCTTATAACTGGAACCTCCATTAAAAGCTAGCCATCAGAAGCTAGCCAGCTAATTAGCTACTAGCTTTTTAGTCATTGTTAGCCACTACTAGCGGTCTTTACCTTTAGCTCAGACACCAGCCACATTAGCCCGGATAGCCTGCATAATGCCTGCCAGTCTGCACAGCGCGATATCAGCCCTGAGCATATCGGACTGTTTTTTTTCCCACTACATCACCTGATTCCTGCGGCAAGCTCTGGACCATTACATCAAATCATCGCAGCTAAGTAGCTGCTACCAAGTGGCTATTGTGGCTAACGCCCTTGTCCAGAAGCAAGCACCAGCTAGCCTCGAGCTAGCCTCGAGCTAGGCCCATCAGCTAGCAAACGAAGTACACCAACTACAATACCTCTGTTGCCAATTGGCCTGGGCTCTTTGTCGACACGGAGCCCCGCCGATCCATCACGACTGGACTGCTGGTCTGCTGACGTAATTCGGCCGATGTGCTCTCAACTGGCCTCTGAGTCGTGGATGTCGGTGAAGACCCTTCTGCTAGCCCCGGCCCACTAGCTTCCTGAACGCCGTGTCTCCCGCTCGTCTAGCGTAGTAACGACTACCGAACGGCTTCCTGTTTCATCTATTGATGCTCATTGGACCCTATGATCACTTGGCTTCACAGCTGATGCCTGCTGGACTGTTCATTAACATGGTACTTCATTTTGTTTATCTGTCGGCCCCAGCCCAATCTCAAGCCCTGTGTGTAGCTAACTGACTCTCTCTGCCCATTCATCGCCATTTTCCCGTTGTTGTTGTCTTAGCTGTTTACCCATTGTTGTCTTTACCCGTTGTTGTCTTAGCTCTCCCAATCAACACCTGTGATTGCTTTATGCATCTCTGTAATGTCAATATGACTTGTATACTGTTGTTTAGGGTAGCTCTCATTGTTGTTTTTTACTGCGGAGCCCCTAGTACCGCTCAACATGTTTCAGATAGCTCCTCTGTCCCACCTCCACACATGCAGAGACCGCACCTAGCTTAACTGGCGCCTCCAGAGATGCAACGTCTCTCATAGTCATTCAATGCCTAGGTTTACCTCCAATGTACTCGCACCCTACCATATCCTTGTCTGTACATTATGCCCTGAATCTATCCTACCACACCCAGAAATCTGCTCCTTCGATTCCCTGTTCCTAACGCACTAGATGACCAGTTCTTATAGCCTTTAGCCGTACCCTCATCTTACTCCTCCTTCTGTCATACTATCCAGGTCTATGCCAAAACAGATCAAACTTCTACTTTTAAAAATCCATCTCTCCAGAAACAAGTCGCCGCTTGTCGTCACTTGTTATAGACCCCCCTCAGCTACCAGCTGTGCCCTGGACACCATATGTGAATTGATTGCCCCCCATCTATCGTCAGAGTACGTACTATTAGGTGACCTAAACTGGGATATGCTTAACACCCCGGCCATCTTTCAACCTAAGCTAAATGCCCTCAATTTCACACAAATTATTAAGGAACCTAACAGGAACAAAACCAAATCCGTAAACATGGACACCCTCATAGATATCATCCTGACCAACTTCCCTCTAAATACACCTTGTATTTAGATACCTTGTTAGCTTGGGGATTTGATCTTGCCTCCCCAATCATCCTGACCAACTTGCCCTCTAAATACACCTCTGCTGTCTTCAATCAGGATCTCAGTGATCACTGCCTCATTGCCTACGTCCGTTATGGGTCTGCGGTCAAACGACCACCCCTCATCACTGTCAAACGCTCCCTAAAACACTTCAACAAGCAGGCCTTTCTAATCAACCTGGCCCGGGTATCCTGGAAGGATATTGATCTCATCCCGTCAGTAGAGGATGCCTGGTTGTTCTTTAAAAGTGCTTTCCTCCCATCTTAAATAAACATGCCCCTTTCAAAAAAATGTGAACTAAGAACAGACATAGCCCTTGGTTCACCCCAGACTTGACTGCCCTTGACCAGCACAAAAACATCCTATGGCGTACTGCATGAGCATCGAATAGCCCCCATGATATGCAACTTTTCAGGGAAGTCAGGAACCGATATACACAGTCAGTTAGGAAAGATAAGGCTAGCTTTTTCAAACAGAAATTTGCATCCTGCAGCACTAATCCGAGAAAGTTTTGAGACACTGTAAAGTCCATGGAGAATAAGAGCACCTCCTCCCTGCTGCCCATTGCCCTGAGGCTAGAAAACACTGTCACCACCAATAAATCCACAATAATCAAGAACTTCAATAAGCATTTCTCTACGGCTGACCATGCTTTCCACCTGGCTACCCCAACCCCGGCCAACAGCTCTGCACCCCCCGCAGCAACTGGTGCTAGTCAGTTTTAGGAAGGGAGGTAATTCAGTAATGTCTTCTACACTTGATGTAATTGTATTGAGTGAATGTATGTATTGGTACTCTTAGAGACATGAACAAGTAATGAGCTGTAGGTTATCAAAATTTACAGATTTTAAGGTTTTGTCATTACATTTTGGGTGGGGTCTGTTGACAATTTCTGGAGAAATAATTGTAAGTAAATAGGGTCTGAAAACCACTGTATTACAGGGATAGAATGGAGGAAATTAGGCAGATTCAGTTAGACCTCTGGAGTTTGACACACACACACACACACATTATAGATTGTAATGTATCAGCCACCCTATTCACACCAACATGATTAATTTTGTCCGAATGTTATCTAGAGAGAGAGATGCATCAATATGTTGTTTTCCAGAAACAATGAATATCGGGAATCAGGATCCCATGGTTCACAAATCAATACAGCTTCTTAAGAGAATAATATAGGGGATTTTGCTGAACACACTGGACTATCCTTCTCCTCCTACCATGTTGTACTGTGTTTGATAGAGCGATGATACTAGAGGCTTACCATTCAGTTATGGCACTAGGAGCTTAAGAAAGTGATAGGGGCCGTACGGTATGCATAGGGATGGCATGAGCGATGGTGTCTGCCAACTAATTTATCACTAGACTCCCTCAGTCAGAGAGGGGAGATCGGATTACAGAGGTTTCCATGGGCTCAACAATGGCCGGCTAAAAATACACTCACCAAAGGGTTTTCCACCCCCCCCCCCCCCACACACACACGCACGCACGCACGCACGCACGCACGCACGCACGCACGCACACACACACACACACACACACACACACACACACACACACACACACACACACACACACACACACACACACACACACACACACACACACACACACACACACACACACACACACACACACACACACACACACACACACACACACACACACACACACACACACACACACACACACACACACACACACACACACACACACACACACACACACACACACACACACACACACACACACACACACACGCCCAGAACAGAGATACAGGCAGAGACGCACATATTAGGGATTGAATGTGGTCATAGGACAATCACAGGACAGACACAGGACTCTTCGGCAACCAAAGATGAGAAATGTTGTCAGATAAGCCAGGGGAAGTGCATCAGATGTCCACACCTGGCCCTGGGGACTGGGTGGAGAGATTTAACCTTTATTTAACTAGGCAAGTCAGTTGAGAACAAATTATTTACAATGACAGCCTACCGGGGAACAGTGGGTTAACTGCCTTGTTCAGGGGCAGAACGACAGTGAATGAAGGCACTGGGAATGAGAGGAAAACCCACACACACTCATCCTCTTGTAAGAGCTCATTTTGGCTGTTTATAGTAAATGTGTAGAAATGATAGTGGTGTTTCAGTATGTGTGTATGGGAGAGAGAGAGAGAGAGAGAGAGAGAGAGAGAGAGAGAGAGAGAGAGGTACAGGAGCCCCCCACTGAGCACTAAACAACTTCCCAAAGTTATTTACAGCTCAGTCCATCAACAAATGACAGGTGCAGCATCCTCACAAACAGGCCTATTGGTTTTCCTCTCCAGCTAGTGCTCTATGGCCTCTGTAACTCTCACAGACACATAGACACAGACACATAGACACAGACACACACACCAAACACCCACACACACACACACACACACACACACACACACACACACACACACACACACACACACACACACACACACACACACACACACACAAACTGCACATGCACCTACTGTAGGCCACCCACTCACATGTACGGTATGTCACATGTATGTCACATCATCAAATAACATTTTAGTGGTCCCATGACGCATACACATATTTTGCAGATGTTATAGTGGGTGTAGCGAAACACTTATGTTCCTAGCTTCAACAGTGCAGTAATAACTAACAATAGAAAGCAATACACACAAATCCAAAAAAGAAAAATAATGGAATTAAGAAATTTAGAAATATTAGAACAAGCAATGTCGGAGTCCGGAATATAAATATACTCTACATGACCAAAAGTATGTGAACACCTGCTCGTCGAACATGTAGAAACCTTTTTGGGTCCAGGTATAAAAAAAAATTGTTCCATGTAGAACCCTCTGTAGAAAGGGTGCTACATGGAACCCAAAATATTTCTACCTAGAACCAAAAAGGGCTCTAAATGGAACCAAAAAGTGTTCTTCAAAGGGTTCTCCTATGGGACAGGCAATGAACACTTTTAGGTTCTAGATAGCACCTTTTTGTGTATATTAACAGTTGGTAGCTGTCTTGGTCTTTTATTTAGTACTTAATATAATCTGTTGAAAAATATTGAATGTCAGTCTATATTGATCAAGATACTTTAGACATTGACCTAGACAGATTTAGATTTTTGTTTCCAAAAGCATCGCTATGACATATATTACGAGCAGACCAGTTCTCATGTTCTCACATTCTTTCCTCCCTCTTTGATGTTTATCACATCTTCCTTCCATTCTATATGCTCCTTGTATAGCACACTCATATCTCACACTCATATAGTTACAGTGGAGAACATGTCGTCTTGCATGTAAGGTGGTGGTATAATGAGGCTAGACGGGTCTTCAAGTCCTGGGTGTTGCATGACAGGACATGAGGTTAGGGGTCTAAGGTCAGAGGGTCAACAGCAGCTCCAGATGGTACCTTTCCACTTTGGGAAGGAGATGGTGGCAGGCCACACATTGTGATGACAAACATGGACCGAAATGTAACCCCAAACATAATCACCATGGGGAGGTTAGTGTTTTGTTACCTAGAGCTGACACTTGCCCCACAGTTATACATAACACACAGAGTCATGGCCAAGCCAGAACGTACGTCTCTGACCGAAACATTCACAATAAATGTGCAGAAGTAGTTTCTGGGGCTGTTGCTATGTTGTTTACCTTAAGGCACAGCTCCGTGCTAAACCACCAAAGTCTCCGGTTTTCATATGTTCATTCTAAACCCCAGCTAAACTAAACTAAACCACACCATATTGTTTTCTACAATTAAGTCAACTTTGGGGCTGGAATTTCCTGCACCACAAATGAGAGAATAATGATTATGTGCATGTTAACATTTCACTTCTGAATGACAGAAAACTGACCACCAGTTTATGTCATTAGGGTAAACATTTGACCCATTAGGAGTACGATATGAGTGAAATGTTAGTAGTATGATATGAGTGAAATATTTCTCCTTATAGCAAAATTATTGTGACCCATATCCAGCGCACATATACAAGGTTACCCACAAGGCCCAGTTACCACTTGTAATTAAAGTCCAAAAGCAGGCCAGCTCTGGTTGCCATACCTAAACCATATCTTTACCCCAAGGCTCGACCTTGCTATGGGCCCCATTAATCTGCTGTCTGTGTGGAATGGAATGGATGCGGTCAGGGATTACCTTATTTTACAGCTGTAAGTAATATCCAACTAATTTTGAAATTAGTTCACAGAACAAATAACATAGCAAACAAGATTTGATCTGTAGTTTCGGCTAGCCTATCAAAAACAATGGACAAAGTCAGTACATCGATCCCTATTCAAATGATGAGCAAAAACAGGAGCTGACAGGACAAACGCTGGTAAGCTTGACAAATAAGACGAACTGGCAACAGACAAACAGAGAACACAGGTATAAATACACAGGGGATATGGGCGACACTGGGGGGTGGCGACACTGGGGGGTGGAGACAAGCACAAAGACAGGTGAAACAGATCAGGGCGTGACACATACTGGATAAGATCTGCCAAAATGACAAGATGCCAAGTCTATTCTACATACAGTGCCTTGCGAAAGTATTCGGCCCCCTTGAACTTTGCGACCTTTTGCCACATTTCAGGCTTCAAACATAAAGATATAAAACTGTATTTTTTTGTGAAGAATCAACAACAAGTGGGACACAATCATGAAGTGGAACGACATTTATTGGATATTTCAAACTTTTTTAACAAATCCAAAACTGAAAAATTGGGCGTGCAAAATTATTCAGCCCCTTTACTTTCAGTGCAGCAAACTCTCTCCAGAAGTTCAGTGAGGATCTCTGAATGATCCAATGTTGACCTAAATGACTAATGATGATAAATACAATCCACCTGTGTGTAATCAAGTCTCCGTATAAATGCACCTGCACTGTGATAGTCTGAGAGGTCCGTTAAAAGCGCAGAGAGCATCATGAAGAACAAGGAACACACCAGGCAGGTCCGAGATACTGTTGTGAAGAAGTTTAAAGCCGGATTTGGATACAAAAAGATTTCCCAAGCTTTAAACATCCCAAGGAGCACTGTGCAAACGATAATATTGAAATGGAAGGAGTATCAGACCACTGCAAATCTACCAAGACCTGGCCGTCCCTCTAAACTTTCAGCTCATACAAGGAGAAGACTGATCAGAGATGCAGCCAAGAGGCCCATGATCACTCTGGATGAACTGCAGAGATCTACAGCTGAGGTGGGAGACTCTGTCCATAGGACAACAATCAGTCGTATATTGCACAAATCTGGCCTTTATGGAAGAGTGGCAAGAAGAAAGCCATTTCTTAAAGATATCCATAAAAAGTGTCATTTAAAGTTTGCCACGAGCCACCTGGGAGACACACCAAACATGTGGAAGAAGGTGCTCTGGTCAGATGAAACCAAAATTGAACTTTTTGGCAACAATGCAAAACGTTAGGTTTGGCGTAAAAGCAACACAGCTCATCACTCTGAACACACCATCCCCACTGTCAAACATGGTGGTGGCAGCATCATGGTTTGGGCCTGCTTTTCTTCAGCAGGGACAGGGAAGATGGTTAAAATTGATGGGAAGATGGATGGAGCCAAATACAGGACCATTCTGGAAGAAAACCTGATGGAGTCTGCAAAAGACCTGAGACTGGGACGGAGATTTGTCTTCCAACAAGACAATGATCCAAAACATAAAGCAAAATCTACAATGGAATGGTTCAAAAATAAACATATCCAGGTGTTAGAATGGCCAAGTCAAAGTCCAAACCTGAATCCAATCGAGAATCTGTGGAAAGAACCGAAAACTGCTGTTCACAAATGCTCTCCATCCAACCTCACTGAGCTCAAGCTGTTTTGCAAGGAGGAATGGGAAGAAATTTCAGTCTCTCGATGTGCAAAACTGATAGAGACATACCCCAAGCGACTTACAGCTGTAATCGCAGCAAAAGGTGGCGCTACAAAGTATTAACTTAAGGCGGCTGAATAATTTTGAACGCCCAATTTTTCAGTTTTTGATTTGTTAAAAAAGTTTGAAATATCCAATAAATGTCGTTCCACTTCATGATTGTGTCCCACTTGTTGTTGATTCTTCACAAAAAAATACAGTTTTATATCTTTATGTTTGAAGCCTGAAATGTGGCAAAAGGTCGCAAAGTTCAAGGGGGCCGAATACTTTCGCAAGGCACTGTAAGTGTATACTGCTTTATGTAAACATTAGCTGTATCCATAGTGAAAGCAGAGATAGGCAGGTAGCCTAGTGGTTAAGAGCATTGGTCCAGTAACTGAACGTTTGCTGGTTGAAATCCCTGAGCAGACTAGGTAAAAAATATATTGATATACCCTTGAGCAAGGCACTTAACTCTTAACCCTAGTCGCTCTGGATAAGAGTGTCGGCTAAATGACTAAAATGTAGATAGCATACTGTATACTCCCCAGGTTTCATGCCCACTGGTCCCTGAAGTGGGACTACACCCAAGTCTGTCCACTAACTGTACCCATCAGGGTGTGGGCATGCCAGGCTTTTTAAATGGTAACACATGTCTCAATGTCTCACCCTCTTTTCTCCTGTTGACCTCATTTCCACTCCTGCTGCCAACATCAAAATCCAGATGACTGGACTGTGGTCTGAGATTGGGTATCCGGAGGGGTATTGGCTGAACACGGCTGCAATTCTCCTGGGCTGTGGGCTGAAAGGCAAAGGATAGCCTCTGCTGATAATGAGTGCTGTGCCACCGTTAACACCTTGTGCGACAAAACACATTTACAAGTACAAGATGGTGAATTAGATCAAGAGCAAGTTTTGTGCACCTCTCCCCCTCTCTCTTTGGCAGACCAATCTCAAAACGCACCACAGTGGTAATAGCAAGTCTTGATTACAGCAACATATTGCATTGATCATCTCGCCCTATAGTAGTAGTGGATGGAGTGAGTTATCTCCATTGGCCATACAATTTAAAACACTTTGTGAACTTGTGAAAAGCTTAGAACAATATCTATTATTGCAATCAAAGATGAGTTGCTAAATCTAACAAGCTGAATATGTGCTCAGGTGACTTGGGTCTCCCTACTGTATTTGCTGGCATATACTACAGCATAGCTGTGCCATAATCTATTTAATAGAGTATGTGGTTTATACAGCCCAATAACAAAGCAACTCAAAGGGGAACAACCAAAATTCATATTGTAAGGTGCTGCTATTTGTGAGTGGATTGGTTGGTATAGTATTGCTATTTGTGATTTGATTGGTTGGTACAGTGTTGCTATTTGTGAGTTGATTGGTTGGTACAGTGTTGCTATTTGTGAGTTGATTGGTTGGTATAAGCTATTTTGAGCATTCATATAATATGATTAGACAACACTATGGAAAAGACACAGACTCCCACACAGTTATTACGTCATGTGCCCCTGCATGGCAGAGCATGAAAGTTCCCCTTCCATCAATCTTATCTAGAAAATATGCAAGTGGTTTAACCGACAGGAACGACCTGCTTCCTGTTATGATGTCATGAAAATCAAACCAATGGTGTATAACTTCCGTTGCAGAAGAGCCTGTAGACTAGAGGAAATAGTTTTGACATCATCTTATGTGGTTTAACCACTGATTTCTTTGGAGATACCAGAGAACTCAGAATCGGGTGATAGTAAAAACTACACACACCATCATAAAAGTATGTGTTGTAAAAATTGTCTGTGAAAAAGTATCATAACATTTAAGAAAAATGGAAACAAATGTTGTATTTTGAAATGTTCTTTTAATATTAAATACTTTTTCTTCTTCTGAATATATATATGTATGTACCACATTACAAAAACTCACAAATATAAAGTATTTATGTTATAAGTATACACACGTCACAAACAAACATATAACATTTTTGTATAAATCTGTATACTGTGTTAGAACGCTGAAGTGCTCTTAGCTGCTCGTCCTGTTGTCACATTTCACTGTGTAATGACTTAAGAAATCACTTGAAGTTCATTTCAAGAACAAAATAAAAATAACTACATTTTATAAAACTGCACACACTCCTCCTGAAGGAGCGTGTGTAAGGCAACCCTTACATTAGCAGATGTTTATAGAATCACACAGTTAAGGATAAGGATAGTAAGCTATAGAGCATAAAGGGATACGTTTGAGTGGATCCATGTTACAGCTATAGTGTGAAACTTAATACTCTCCCACATTCAAAAAATGAAATGTATTCTATGATTTTTATCCCTAGACTATTCTTAGGCTATTCCAAACCATGAGATTCCTAACCTCCGTTTTCAAGTAACTCTTGGTATGCACATTTTCATTTCAGCCAATCAAACTTCACCAAGTCTGTTCGAATGTTTTGTCATCTGGTTGTTGCCGACATCAAATTAATAGATTTACAGAGTTTCTATCAGTGAGATGGTTGAAATGAAAACCTGAATACACAGGAGGTCTTCAACTTTTTTAAAGGCACTTTTTAAACATTGTAATTCTCTTGGCATTTTTCTCTTTTTAAGGACTCATTCCTATAAAGTTCTAAGGGGAAAAAATAGTTTCAGTGATATGATACTCTTGCCATTACAAAACCGCAATACTTGTTGCATTGTGGCATGAGTAAAACTTATGACACCTTTTAAAAGGTCCAATGCAGCCATTTTTATCTCAATATTAAATCATTTCTGGGTTACAATTAAGTAAGTACCCTACTGTGATTTTTTTCAATTACAATGGTAAAAAAATAAACAAAAATAGCTTCTTAGCAAAAAGCAATTTCTCTAGCAAGAATTTTGGGTAGGGAGGGGAAAACTGAAAACTAGCTGTTATTGGCAGAAAGGTTTAGAACTCTCTTTCTTATTGGTCTATTAACTAATTTACCACCTGGTAGTGTCACCAGGTAGGCCAAAACTCCATCCCACCAAAACAAGCTGAAATTTCAGGCAGCTCTTACACTAAACGGGAATTATCATAATTTTAACAATTTCACAGTATTATTCCATCCTCATAGTGTGAAAATATAAATATAAACACAGGAAAATCACATTTTTGACTGCACTGGGCCTGTAAAGTACATTAAGGCTTTGTGGTTGATGAGCTGTAAATGTCACAACAATAGCCAGCTGTCACTGCAGACAGATAGACAGCTACCCTTTGGTCCGACCTTCTATAGGTGTAAATGTGTGGTATCAGGACTACAAATGGCTATTATTATTATTATTATGGTTTCACTGAAAATACTCACTTTGAAATGTAGGACGCAACAGTTGTCTTTGAGAAAGGCTAGTGGACTGGAGACTCCAGCGTTTGACACTGTTGGCCTCCCTATGTGTCAACTTTGAACAGCTACTAAATTAAGTTGTGTTGGGATTTGGAAACTCAATAGGATTTTTGAGAACTCAGGTTTAAGTGGGTGTTCAGGTGTGAACATGCCTGCTTTTCCCCCTCAGAGCTGTACATACACACCAGCTGTCTCTCAATATTTTGTAGCGTGCAAAAACACAAACGTACACATTCTTTTGCATAGCGATAAAGCCACTCTACAAAGTCACACTTACAAAAGAGACCAAAAACTAGAAATGTTATCTCATGTCTTCCTCTCTCTTGTTGAATGCATTGTCCAGGATAATTCCACAGATTGGAAAATAAACATCCAATTCTGTCACCCACAGGTTTTTATTATTAAACTAAATGTGAGAAAAATACAGTCTAAGTCCTCACTTTTAGACACTGGACCAGAGGCAGAATCAGACACTTTTCATCAAGTCAGTGCACTGGAAAGGGGAGATGCCACTTCAGTGGGGGGTCCTATAAGTCCCAAATGTAATGGACACAGACAACGGCCCCCTATTCACCTCCTCAGTTTATCATATTTTTGTCCCCTCAGCATCATCACTTAATCATTCCACTTCATCTTTTTGTCTGTCTTTTCAGAAAGGTAAGGTATCCATGAAGATTTTGTCTACGATGGGTGGTGGAGGGACCAAGTCCTCCAGCTTCAGGTAGAAGATGCGCTGCAGGCCTTGGGTGCAGAGGGTGCGCAGCTCGGGGAGCTTCCCTAGCAGACGGGACAGGAAGTTGGGCTGGGGCCGCCCCGCGTCGGAGCCACTGCCGGCCACGTGGTCCCTCAGACAGGTTATGAGGCGGTTCTGGAACTCCTCCACCCGTTTGGGCTCTTTAAGGCCATGGCGATCTGAGGAGAAACAACAAGGAGAAACCTCTTGATCAGACACATTAATAAATGGGCTTGTGACAGGCTATATACCACAAGCATATAGTATGAGTGTTTCAGTTGAGTAACCAGAACTTACCAGACTTATTGCTTTCAACTCCTAGTGGAGCAGAGAAGGGGTCCACTAAAACTAACAGTATAGTGAAATTGTGTCTGTCTGTCTGTCTGTCTTCGTGTGTTTGCATGTGAATGTGTTTCACCTGTGATGATGACAAGTGCTGCGAGGCAGGCGAATGAGGACACGTCCAGGTTCATGCGGTGGAGGCTCTGGGAGAAGTCCATGATGGAGTCGATCCAGTCGCCAAAGCCCCTCACACACTGCATACGGTGAAGTACCACACCATTGCAGAAGATCAGCTTGTTCTTCTCAGGACTCGACCTAGAGACAGAACAGCCTTAACATATATTGCAGAAACATTGGGTGCACATTTGTTTTTAAGGAATTATACAGTAAATTAGTGCGTCCCAAATGGCAGTCTATTCCCTATTAACTGCATTATTTTTGACCAGGGCCCATAGGGAATAGGTTGCCATTTGGGATGCAGACAATGTTTACAGTGGTAATTATACCTGTATGCTAGCCGGAGGATGAAGAGTTCCACGAAAGCAGATTCCAGGAGCAGCTCCTGGTCTTCTGGGCAGAAGGCGGTGAATCCTGGGATGGTCTCGGCCCATTTCCGCAGCACATCCATGGTGCCAGTCAGCAGGTCGTAGAACTGCTGGATGTCGTTGGCATCCTCTTTCTCTGATAGGCTGACCACTGTCTCATGGTACTGAGGAGTGGAAAGAGGAAAGAAAGGGATGACTCACTGCCTCTGATGTCCATCTCGTCATAACATATAGTGTGAAATGTGATCGAGATCACTTCAATCAAAGAAGAAGATGAATTACATACAACGACATTAAAGCAAGAAGCTTAACTTTAGCTAAATTCTGAGAGAGATTCAACAGCAAAGACGAGCTACTGTAGGCACTTAACAGACAACCAATAATATGCTGTTCCATGAGTCACATGACAAGGTCTGGAGGTCTTACCTTGGAGTAGTCCAGTTTTCCGATGGCGGGGTTGGAGTCTATGTGAGCCCTGACAAGAGAGGTGATGATGTTGATGGGTGGGGTGGTGGACGCTGACTCTGGTACAGTCTTGGGTTTAGAGGGCAGACGACCCCTGCGACCTTTCAGGCTGTCTGTGCGGACAACTGTAAGTGAGAGAGAGAAATAATAACAAATACTCTCACTGACTGTATGTGTCTGAGATTCTTATATGGCTGTCACCGCAAGCCTCCGTTTCACTAAACAATTGCTATATCCATTTCAGTTTCTCTTTTTCTATGAGTGGGCACTGTAAAGCTTCAGCTTAGCATTTCAGTCATTCTTAGCTTGGGTTTCACATGACTGTCAGTTCAAGCTTGGGTTTCACATCAAATATAATAGTCACTGAAGGCTTGAAGGGGTATAACATGGCATTACCTTCTTTCACCATTCCCACCACGAGGCATTTCTGGAAACGGCAGAATTGGCACCGGTTCCTCCGCCGCTTGTCTACTGGACAGTCTTTGTTGGCTAGGCACACATATTTAGCATTCTTCTGTACAGTTCGCTGCAAGAAGTGAAAATAAAAACAAAGAACAGTGTGATTATTTTCCTGCACATTTCTCAATGTTCCCCTTTCTCTTTTATAATCGCACTTCTACTGGAACTGGAGCCAAGTTAATGTATGAATAGGTTATTATGTGCAACTGAATTATAAAAAATTCTGAGGCAGCCAGCCTGCGAAATAATAATAATATAAGTACTGTGATGCTTCCTACCTTAAAGAAGCCCTTGCAGCCCTCACAGGTGCGGACCCCGTAGTGCTGACAGGAGGCGTTGTCCCCACACACCGCACAGCGACCCTCGTTGGCCCCGGGGCTGCAGATCTTAGGGGACAACATCGGCCCCTCCATGAGCCCGGGGCTGTCCAGGGACACCTGGTCCAGGGATAAGGGGGTGTAATGGAGAGGGGAGGCATGCTGCTGTGAGGGCTGGAAGAAAGGGTCCTCCTCACCTTGCTGGGGGCCCTGATGCTGCCCCAGGGGGGAATGCTGCTCCACCGGGGGGGTGAAGGTGAAGAAGGAGGGTTGCTGAGCTAAGCCTGACTTATCAGCCACCCAGCACCCAGGGCCTGGGGAGTAGGGGCTGAAGGGGGAGTCCCAGGCCGAGCCAGGCTGGCTCTGGAAGCCCGGGGTGGGTGGGGAGGCGGTGGCCGACACAGGGCTGCCATAGTAATCGGAGCCGCAGGAGGACAGCGTCTCGTCGAGGTAGCTGAGGGCAAAGGAGCCCGGGTAGCAGCCGTACACCTGGAGGTCGTCCAGTTTGAAGGCTGAGTGCTGAGCCTGAGGGCTGGAGCTGCCGCCGGCCGTGGGACCGGAGGGGGCATTGGAGGCAGAGGTGGTGATCTGGCACGAGTAGGCGTCAAACTCGCCCACGTAGCCACTGCCCACCAGGGTGTTGATGCTGGGGAGGGAGGAGGCGGTGAGCTGGTCCCGCTGGGCACCGATGTCCATGGCTGGCTTAGCACTGAGGTCAGGGTTCAGGAACTCAGAGATAAAGTAGTTGTTGTCGTAGGGCACAGTTCCATACTGAGTTTGAACACAGGGCATTGCTAAATAAAGACATAAAACAATATTTAAGAAAAATATTCTGAAGCCAAATAGTTGCATTCTGTAGTCGCTGTTCTTAATTGTTGTTCTCTATCAAAACGTGAGGCCAACATAACTGCTGAAATTATGAAAGCATGAGTAGACCCTATAGGCCCACCTGCCATACGCTCCAAGTTCACCATCACTCCAGCCAAACCAGGTGCAATAACCTGTAAACAACTCTACAACTATCATCTGCAAGCCTCCTTACTAATCACTTAAGTCAACAACAGTAAAGAAACTTAACCCGTCTTAGGGATCCCTTTTGAACACCTCTCCAATAGCGCATCCTGACATCATCCCATACAGAAACACTTCCCCCCTCTCCTCACGCTGCCACAGCTTTAGGCCTCTTGGTACCCCTTTGGTGATTCTGAGAAAGCCTGGAAAGCCGGCTGACTGGCTGATGGGGAGATGGTCTTGCTGGAGGATATTGATTACTGGCTTTGAATGCTTTGAAACCCACCCCTTCGGTTATGAACAGGGCAACCCTCCTACCCAAGGTCTGGGGATTGGGTTCCACGGTGGGCTAAATGCCAGCTGAAGAGGGGAAGGTGACAGGCCTGGCGGAGCGGAGGGATGTGGCGAGATGCTAAGGTGTCTTTAGCAGCTGGACATGTCTATGCGATTCATGTCTACCTCTCAGAACTGTCCATATCAGAACAAAATCGGATCTGGAGGATTTTTCTCCAGGAGGTGTTCTTTCACTATTCTGTAGCTATAATCATCTGATCTAATTCATATCTTAATTATTGTCTTAATTCAATTTGAGTTAAAATCGCAATGAAGGCTGTTGGTCAGTCAAAACTTTGAATATCTCAAGATATTCTGGCATGACTAAAAGCAATATAAAATAAACAATTATGCTAAATACTTGAATTTATGTGGAATCAGTGCTTTTTCCTGTTTACACACTACATGACCAAAAGTATGTGGACACCTGCTTGTCGAACATCTCATTACAAAATAATATGGAGTTGGTCCCTCCTTTGCTGCTATAACAGCCTCCACTCTTCTGGGAAGGCTTTCCACTAGATGTTGGAACATTGCTGTGGGACCTTGCATCCATTCAGCCACAAGAGCATTAGTGAGGTCAGGCTCTGACGTTGTGCGATTAGGCCTGGCTCGCAGTCTGCATTCCAATTCATCCCAAAGGTGTTTGATGGTGTTGAGGTCAGGGCTCTGTTAGCAATGGTGTGGCGGAAATAGCCAAATTCACTCATTTGAAGGGGTGTCCATATACTTTTCTATATATAGTGTATCATCACCAACAACATGTCTGGGTGTAAGCTATTCTGCCCCTAAACAGTGACTTGTGTTTTTACCTTTTAGCATGTGCTTTGGTGAGAGAAACTATACACTTGATGCACACAAACTAAAGTAAGAAACATCCTTGACCTATAAAAAGGGTGCTTACATCAAAAGGTCACAAGTTAACCTCTGAACCCCATGTGTAACATGCACGCAGAGGATATGTGTGCATCTGATAAGATGAGGACAAGAGAGACAACAGTGAGACATCCGATACCGCCACTGCCTCCTCTTGAACACCCAGTAAAACTACTGGCCACATCGCCACCTGTCTGATCTTTCTCATTAGTAGCTTAAGTTGATAACAATGTGATGCATCAGTCTATTTATTTCATATAATAAAATAATACACATGGATTAAGTTAACAACTGATCATGAAGAGCAAATAATACAAAACTATAAATAGCCTACCACTCATATTCTCAACTATTTCAGACCATCAATACACCCCTATTGGCCCCATATAAAAGGCCCTATAAAATAGCCCTGTTAAACAGCATAGTCTAGAGATAGGCTTTGAAACGTGCGAGGCAAAAATCAGTCAGTGATAGAGAACTGCGGCTGGTTGCAACACAACACAGACCAACACATCGTCAATTCACAAGCGTAATAGCGATCAATGTTGAATGCAGTCAAGTCTACAATGATATCCAAGACATCTATCATTTGGTCTGACATGTTATTAAGCTTTTATTTGATTAACAGTTTTAAGCAGCTGTAGCCTATTCGAATGGTATAGCACCTAAACATTGCCTTTTCTGTATATGTCATTCGAAAATAGAATGAAACTAGGCTACTTTATCACATGATCAAGAAAACAAATTCACAGTCATTGCAAGTAGGCTAAAATGCCACAAATCATTCAATAAGTAAGCTCTTTAGGAGGGTAAAGTTTTCAAAGATTAAAAAAAGCATCCTTGCCAATCGGATCCATAACAAAACAGTGAAGACCACTAGCATGCATGCAAAATAATAATAAATACCTTTTACTAACCTGATCTATAAATCCTCTAAATTCCTTAGACAGATTTTCATTTATTCCGAGTGATGGAGAAGCATCAAGTGTATTAAACCTCTGTCTACAGTTCAGAAAGGGAATGAAATCTTCAGACTTCGGGTAGAGTGTAATATATACAGTCACTTTTATTTTGCCGTTACGTCGGGTGGCCCCGGCTCTAGGCGTGTCTTTCCGCAAAAATAGCAAAGGGGCGGTGATTTTTCCGGGTCAGGAGCCAATGGCATCGTTCTCACACAGACGTTCTTATACTCTGACGCACGCTCGGGATTCCATTGACGCAAGCGACGGCGGAACGTTTGATCTAAATTTAGACCTGGTTACACGCGTAGAGCTATAACTGCCTGGAATAGGCCAAAAATAAACGTCAGATGATTACATTGTATTGCTTAAAGCAAAGTTAATAATTGCCAAATGAGTGACAGAGATAACGTAATTAATGGTTTGTCATAGGGAAGTCCTTGTAAAGACTATATGCTGGGTCGTTTTGTTTAAGTCTATTTAAATAGCATAGGCCCTAACTATAGGCTATTCAAATGGTACACAATGTAGCCTATATAAAGGCTAATATGTCTAGTCTAACATACCATTTGTAAACAGTGACACTTGCAAACAGGGACGTAAATTGAGGGAGTTTATATACACAATTGCTCAGTTAGGTTTAATTCACTGGCTTTAAGGTCTAGCTGTAGACCTATATTCTAAGTAAAATTTGAACAATTGAGTAATTATAATACTTGTTAAACTGTACTTACAGGAATAATTACACAGTTAAAATGGGGCACTGTATGTAAAGTGTAAACCTTATTAATGACATAACACATTAATAACATATTGCATACGCTCTGTATATAGCCTCGCTATTGATATTTTACTGCTGCTTTTTAATTATTTGTTACTTCTTCTCAATTCTCCACCCTTTTCCCCAAAGTGAGCATTTGTGCACTCCACGACATGGATTTAAAAGTATAGGATTGGTGTAACAGTCCATGCTTATAACAATCTTATGCTTTTAAATCCAAGTGCACACTTCAGGGAAGAGGGTGGAGAATTGGGATGCAGAGTAGGTGCAGCTCGACAAGTTGTAGTATGCATGGGTGTGTTGAGGGTGTGCGTACGCAGGAAAAGCCAAGCCCTGCTTGAAGCGTAACAAGCGGGAAACATATGCAGGTGGCTGCATCAAGGTATTATTATTACAATGCCAACAAGATCAGACAGGTGTATCCATACAGTCCTAAAGCCATGCAGCGCAGTAAAACAACTGTAAAGGTGTTGTCACCTTCTCGACAGGTAAATGCTCAGAATTCAGGGACTGAATACCCAGTTCAATTCATGGAGGGCCGAGTGCCTGCGGGTTTTTGCTCCTCCCTTTATTGATCAATAAAGGTAATTGATTAGTAAGGAACTCCCTCACCTGGATGACTAATTTATAAAAAATAGTTTTTTAAACCCAGCAGCCTTCAGGAATTGAGTTTGACACCCCTCGTATAGCCTTCATTTTTTGCCATCTCCACTTCCTCTGGGGAAGTTTCCACAGAAACTTATATTTACTGCAAGTTTTGATCATTCTGGCAGCAGAGTACCGCTCGGGAGTGGTAGGTGCAGCTCTAGGATCAGTTTCCCCTCCCTCAATCGTAACCCTAACCCTGAAAAAGCTAAAAGTGACCCCAAATCAGGGTCTACGGGCAACTTCATCCTATAACAGCAGAGTACCTAGCAAATTTAGTTGAGTCAGAAAGTGTAATGTGTGTCAGTCAACAATATGGGACAGTATGACAATCTACTACTCTATTGAACAACAACGACCTGTTTCTCAGACAAAGATGAAGTCTAGTTCAGGCCTAAAAACACAAACAAGCATGCGTGTGTGTTCATGTGTGTGTGACTCCAGACTTCCTCATTCACTCTCATTGGGGTCATACTGCAAAGTATAATATGAAGATGGTGATGTTACTAAAAATATCAGAGAACAACCCGTACTTATACAAAAGGCCCAGTCTTACACCTGTACCCTTGCAGTAAATGTGAGTACCTGCACTTTACTGTCTATGTCTGCACTCTGCTCTCTTTCCAGTCCCAGTGCAGGCAGGCCAGGACCACAGTGCAATGACATGACTCATATCTCCAAATTCCTCCCTTGACTTTGAATCCATCCCAATCCCAACACACAGTATGTACAGTAAAACATGCTATACTGTAGAGTCAATATTCATCCATGCACCATATTCTGGAAACTTGGGGGAAGAAACTGTTGTTTTCACCAACCACCTGGGGAGAGAGTGGGAGGGGGGGAAACCCCAGCAGTAGTCTAACCTAACTAATGTCTCAGTGTAATAGAGGCTATAGACATGGTGGAAAGATATACTGTATGATATGATATCCTATAATGCCGTCCAGTCTCTCAGAGTACAATATATGTTTATGTTTACCCATTGTCCCTGTAGATTTCACTCCAGAAAACACTCTGACATGTAAGCTGCAAATCACTCACCAATGATAAACTGTCTATACTGATCCCCTGTAGTTGAAGATAATTATAATTTCCCATTGCAGAACATTGACTTGAATGGGAATGTTTGATCTAGTAATTCTACTTCTGTGGTTGAATATAGCAGTTGGCGCCCCCTATGTCCCAATAATATCTCCTTTCTCCTGAAGTGTGCACTCGTTCACCATTTATCATCAATTTTAAAGCACTGAATTGGAGGAGGGCTAGTGGGAGTTTCCACCATGTTTCTTATAACACTCATTTTCTTTAAAATCAGTGAAGGGAATTGAACAAGTGCACACTTTAGGAGGAAGGACAGATTATTGGGACGTAGCCAGAGTGTCTGCTGATCATTACACATGACATGTATACACACACCCGGTTTTCTAAGAGTAGATAAGAAAAACATTCACCATGTAGGTCAGATGACTCCCTCTCTCCAAAAGATTGACTCTCTCAAGTGTAAAGCAGAGCTACGACCAAACCCCAACACGCCCTCCCTCGGGATCAGACACTTCAGTTCCCACCATCCATCCACAGCGCCCAGCTGCCATCTGACATTTATCAGCAGCCATACAAGCACAGGCCTGCGGACAAGCACAGACACCACTTAAGTAGTTGCCTCCTCACTACCACACAACAGCAAGAAATCACTAACCGCCACTCGCACCCTCTGAGGGGGTCTTTGGGCATGCTGTAAGTAATGTCTCATTTATTTTTTAAAAGCAGGCTAGGTGAACCCACACAGAGAAACAGTGGCATTAAGAATAACCAGGATGGGTTTCCTCTTCCCTGCCTAGGGGATAAAAGAACGTCTGGAGCATCAGGACTGGCCTGGTCACAAGTCAGCTGCTTTATCCCCAAAGCGAGCCCCACCCCACACAGGCATCCTTGTGGTGATAGGCAGCGCTCCCTTTACCGTGTTCATGAGGTAAGGCTTTGAGATGGTGGTCGTACCTGTGGAGTTAAGATTATCTGTGGAGTTAAGATCTTGGCTGGGGAGTGAAATGGAGCAGTGTCTGACACCTCTCAGGCAACAGCAGCTGCCTATATAGTCACCACACCTCCCTCCCTGGCACGCGCACACATGCACAGGGACACACACATCTCCCTTCCCCCACGCTCTGTCCATACAGTCACATCACAGCTAAGTTTTGAATATCCAGCAGGCATCCCACATGACATACTTTGAAGAAAAGGATCGTCACACTGTCACTCAGTAACAACACACATTTTACACTTGCTTCTTGCTGGACATTTTCTTATTTTTCTCACTGTGTTTATGAAGCCCAAAATTGTTCCTACATACAGAACTAGTATCATTTCACCTGTAAGGATGGCACCTGGGAGATGGGGATAGAGCCACAGGCAGGGGAAATTCTAACACTGCCGAAATCAGTAGGTTATATTATAGCTACGTAAATATAACTAGCCACAATAATGCCTTAGATCGATTAAACATGAACAGGAAACAATGGCTATTGCATAGGTGTCACGCCCTGACCATAGAGAGCCTTTGTTTCTCTATGGTATAGTAGGTCAGGGCGTGACTGGGGGTTATTCTAGTTGATTATTTCTATGTGGGGTTCTAGTTTATTTTTCTATGTTGGTGATTTTGTATGATTCCCAATTAGAGGCAGCTGGTAATCGTTGTCTCTAATTGGGGATCATATTTAAGTAGTTATTGTTCCTACCTGTGTTTGTGGGATATTGTATTTTGAGTAAGTGTACGTAGCACCTCTGTAGTCACGGTTCGTTGTTAGTTTATTGTTTTTTTTGTCTTTATTAAGTTTCACTTTATCAATAAAATTATGTGGAACTCAACATCCGCTGCGTCTTGGTCCAATTCTACAAACGATCGTGACAATAGGGAAATATCAACCAACCCCTTGAGGTGTACAACATGTATTAAACAATTATTTGTTTCTTTATTTCAGATTCCCTCAAAACACCTTTTCCCCAATCATGCACCATGTAGTTGCTAATCAACCATAGACTCAATTTAGTAGACTTTATTCAATTTCAGACATAATTAAGTTGATCAATACATACACCTAATCTTAGATTTACAATGTTATCAATTCCAGGCATAGCCTTCTATCTATTTATTTTTTACCTTTATTTATCCAGGAAGTCCCATTGAGGTCAGGAAACCTCTTCACAAGGGAGAACTGTTGTTGTGCTTACAGAGTGCTCAACATGAGAACAGCACAGGGAATGATCAGGTGCTGGTCGATGAAGTTGAAAATAAAAAACTGATGACCCGATCTGAACAGTCTTCAACCTACTGGATCTTTGACAGCTGTTTAAATTTGTAAGTCTCAAATCCTATACTTCAACCCATCACAGGGCCCCATGGATCCCATTGGTGTATGTTTCAGCTCACAAACCCCCCTTATCCTAGTAGATTCACACCTTGAGAAGCAGTGACAGGGATGAATAATGGAGGGGATGTGGCTAAAAATGGGGCGGCTGCATCAGATATCGTTCCCCTCTCCTAGGTATTAGTTTAGGCCTAGGACCTTTTGTAAAGCCTTGGCAATGCAAACTTAGACATGACACAAGACATAGCTGTACAGTACATGATGGTTCAATTGGGTAAGGCCTTTCCACTTTTAATGGCTATGATGACAGATGTCACATAATGTGACTGATAAAAGTTATAGCACATGAATTGATATGCTTACCATAGCATGATGTGGGCTTAGGCTTTATGAGGAATGGTAAGAGTACAGGGTCACAATCAGGAAGTTATAATTATATGTGTTACATTCCTGCAGTCAGCATGCCAATTGCACACTCCCTAAAAACTTGAGACATCTGTGGCATTGTGTCATGTGACAAAATCTTAGAGTGGCCTTTTATTGTCCTCAGCACAAGGTGCACCTGTGTAGTGATCATGCTGTTTAATCAGCTTCATGATATGCAATACCTCTCAGGTGGATGGATTATCTTGGCAAAGGAGAAATGCTCACTAACAGGGATGTAAACAAATTTGTGTACAATATTTGAGAGAAATAAGGTTTTGTGGATCTTTTATTTCAGCTCATGAGACATGGGACCAACACTTTACATATTGCATTTATATTTTTGTTCAGTATAAGTCAACATCCTAAAGGGTGATTTTTAGCTCACAGTCCCATAGAGGGCCTTGGTCAAAAGTAGTAGACTAAATAGGGAATAGGGTACCATTTGGGACACAGCCCAGCTGTGGGCTGTGGGATATTTCCAGATATTTGAGGAAAATATTAATTATATACATTTTTATTATGTAAATCTGAAAAGTAACCATGCACTGGAATAGCTTGTTTGTTTTAATGCCTCATAGCATTGCTACTGTAAGGACAGGTATGGGAACATAAACCAAGTGAAGACACCAGAGATTATGATAATAATGCATGACAGTGGCACTACCACCACGCAGCTACTGCTCACACATACCTCAAGAAGTCATGGCAACCATCAACACCACTGTCTGCCTGTCACTGAGTAAGAAGTTGTCTGAACTCTTGTGGGTTATCTCAAGGTGACCCAGAAGTTACATGCCATTCCCTATGATGTGCTGATCTAAGTTAAGCTTTTGTCAGTCTTGGTTAGGTTGACAGTTCATATTGGATATTTTTAGGCACATAATGTTTTGGTCTGTAATTTTTATCATAGGTACACTTCAACTGTGAGAGACGGAACCTAAAACAAAAATCCAGAAAATCACATTGTGTGATTTTTAAGTAATTAATTTGCATTTTATTGCATGACATAAGTATTTGATCACCTACCAACCAGTAAGAATTCCGGCTCTCACAGACATGTTAGTTTTTATTTAAGAAGCCCTCCTGTTCTCCACTCATTACCTGTATTAACTGCACCTGTGATCTTCCTGTCTGGGTTGGCGCCCCCCCTTGGGTTGTGCCGTGGCGGAGATCTTTGTGGGCTATACTCGGCCTTGTCTCAGGATGGTAAGTTGGTGGTTGAAGATATCCCTCTAGTGGTGTGGGGGCTGTGCTTTGGCAAAGTGGGTGGGGTTATATCCTTCCTGTTTGTCCCTGTCCGGGGGTGTCTTCGGATGAGGCCACAGTGTCTCCTGACCCCTCCGGTCTCAGCCTCCAGTATTTATGCTGCAGTAGTTTATGTGTCGGGGGGCTAGGGTCAGTTTGTTATATCTGGAGTACTTCTCCTGTCCTATTCGGTGTCCTGTGTGAATTTAAGTATGCTCTCTCTAATTCTCTTTCTTTCTCTCTCTCGGAGGACCTGAGCCCTAGGACCATGCCTCAGGACTACCTGACATGATGACTCCTTGCTGTCCCCAGTCCACCTGGCCGTGCTGCTGCTCCAGTTTCAACTGTTCTGCCTTATTATTATTTGACCATGCTGGTCATTTATGAACATTTGAACATCTTGGCCATGTTCTGTTATAATCTCCACCCGGCACAGCCAGAAGAGGACTGGCCACCCCACATAGCCTGGTTCCTCTCTAGGTTTCTTCCTAGGTTTTGGCCACCGTGCTTCTACACCTGCATTGCTTGCTGTTTGGGATTTTAGGCTGGGTTTCTGTACAGCACTTTGAGATATCAGCTGATGTACGAAGGGCTATATAAATACATTTGATTTGATTTGACCTGTTTGAACTCGTTACCTGTATAAAAGACACCTGTCCACACACACAATCAAACAGACTCCAACCTCTCCACAATGGCCAAGACCAGAGAGCTGTGTAAGGACATCAGGGATAAAATTGTAGACCTGCACAAGGCTGGGATGGGCTACAGGACAATAGGCAAGCAGCTTGGTGAGAAGGCAACAACTGTTGGCGCAATTATTAGAAAATGGAAGAAGTTCAACATGATGGTCAATCACCCTCGGTCTGGGGCTCCATGCAAGATCTCACCTCGTGGGGCATCAATGATCATGAGGAAGGTGAGGGATCAGCCCAGAACTACACGGCAGGACCTGGTCAATGACCTGAAGTGAGCTGGGACCACAGTCTCAAAGAAAACCATTAGTAACACACTACGCCGTCATGGATTAAAATCCTGCAGCGCAGGCAAGGTCCCCCTGCTCAAGCCAGCGCATGTCCAGGCCCGTCTGAAGTTTGCCAATGACCATTTGGATGATCCAGAGGAGGAATGGGAGAAGGTCATGTGGTCTGATGAGACAAAAATATAGCTTTTTGGTCTAAACTCCACTCGTCGTGTTTGGAGGAAGAAGAAGGATGAGTACAACCCCAAGAACACCATCCCAACCGAGAAGCATGGAGGTGGAAACATCATGCTTTGGGGATGCTTTTCTGCATAGGGGACAGGACAACTGCACCGTATTGAGGGGAGGATGGATGGGGCCATGTATCGTGAGATCTTGGCCAAAAACCTCCTTCCCTCAGTAAGAGCATTGAAGATGGGTTGTGGTTGGGTCTTCCAGCATGACAACGAGCCGAAACACACAGCCAGGGCAACTAAGGATTGGCTCCGTAAGAAGCATCTCAAGGTCCTGGAGTGGCCTAGCCAGTCTCCAGACCTGAACCCAATAGAAAATCTTTGGAGGGAGCTGAAAGTCCATATTGACCAGCGACAGCCCCGAAACCTGAAGGATCTGGAGAAGGTCTGTATGGAGGAGTGGTCCAAAATCCCTGCTGCAGTGTGTGCAAACCAGGTCAAGAACTACAGGAAACGTATAATCTCTGTAATTGCAAACAAAGGTTTCTCTACCAAATATTAAGTTCTGCTTTTCAGATGTATCAAATACTTATGTCATGCAATAAAATGCAAATTAATTACTTAAAAATCATACAATGTGATTTTCTGGATTTTTGTTTTAGATTCCGTCTCTCACAGTTGAAGTGTACCTATGATAAATTACAGACCTCTACATGCTTTGTAAGTAGGAAAACCTGCAAAATCGGCAGTGTATCAAATACTTGCTCTCCCCACTGTATATGTGTACCTATCATGAAAATTACAGGCCTCATCTTTTGAAGTGGGAGAACTTGCACAATTGGTGGCTGACTAAATACTTTTTTTCCCCACTGTATATCTATATATATACTGATACTGTATTCATACAGTTTCAGTCAAAAGTCTGGATACACCTACTCATAAGGTTTTTTTCTTTTTTTTTTACTCTGTAGAATAATAGAAGACATCAAAACTATGAAATAACCCATATGGAATCATGTCGTAAACACAAAAGTTTAAAAAATCTAAACATATTTTATATTTGAGATTCTTGAAAGTAGCCACCCTTTGCCTTGATGACAGCTTTGCACACTCTTGGCATTCTCTCAACCAGCTTCACCTGGAATGCTTTTCATGAGGTAGTCACCTGGAATGCATTTCAATTAACAGGTGTGCCTTGTTTAAAGTTAATTTATGGAATTTCTTTCCTTCTTAATGCGTTCGAGCCAATCAGTTGTGTTGTGACAAGGTAGGGGGGATATACTGAAGATAGTCCTATTTGGATAAAAGCCCAAGTCCATATTATGGCAAGAAAAAAAAAATAAGCAAAGAGAAACGACAGCCCATCATTACTTTCAGACATGAAGGTCAGTCAATACAAAACATTTCAAGAACTTTGAAAGTTTCTTCAAGTGCAGTTGCAAAGACCATCAAGCGCTATGAACTGCACCTCAGATTGCAGCCCAAATAAATGCTTCACAAAGTTCATGTAACAGACACATGTCAACATCAACTGTTCAGAAGAGACTGTGTGAATCAGGCCTTCATGGTCGAATTGCTGCAAAGAAACCACTTCTAAGAAGAAGAGACTTGCTTGGGCCAAGAAACACGAGCAATGGACATAGACCAGTGGAAATCTGTCCTTTGGTCTGAGTCCAAATTTGAGATGTTTGGTCCCAACCACCGTGTCTATGTGAGACACAGAGTAGGTGATTTTTTTCTTCAATGAGTCGGACGGGAGGGATATACTACAGATACCAGACCAGGTCCAGATCCCCATCATTCGCTGGAGAAGAAAACGTAGATTTCGCAGGAAAAGATCAGGGTGCCTTGTGAGGATCAGGAGACGAGTGGCTAATCTACCGTTCCCTTCCGTCCTACTAGCTAACGTTCAATCGCTGGAAAATAAATGGAACTGAAAGCATGTATATCCTACCAACAGGACATTTAAAAACTGTAATATCTTATGTTTCACTGAGTCGTGGCTGAACGACGACATTAAGAACATGGGAACAGCAGCCTCTGGGAAAACACGGGGCGGGGGCAATTGCATATACGTAAACAACAGCTGGTGCACTCCAGCATAGACGGTTCTCTCTGCTACCGCATGGCAAGCAGTACCAGAGCGCCAAGTCTTGACCCAAGAGGCTTCCAAACAGCTTCTACCCCCAAGCCATGAGACTCCTGAACAGCTAATCAAATGGCTACCCAGGCTATTTGCATTGCCCCCCCGTACCCCCTGTATATAGCCCTGCTATCGTTATTTACTGTTGCTCTTTAATTATTTGTTATTCTTATCTCATAATTATTTTATTTTTGTAGGTATTTTCTTAAAACTGCATTGTTGGTTAAGGGCTTATAAGTAAGCATTTCACTGTAAGGTTGTATTCGGCGCATGTGACAAATACAATTTGATGATCTCTGCATCTGTGGTTCCCACCGTGAAGCATGGAGGAGCAGGTGTGATAGTGTGGTGGTGCTTTGCTGGTGACTGCCCTGTGAGGATCCAAATAAGTCAGATCAGCATTGCAATAAATAACTTCAACTGGACCCCCTCTCACCTGCAGAGGGTGGGAAAAGGGAACTGGTGAGGGGGTTGACAGCTCACTCCCTGTTGTAAATCAAGGGATAGAACATTCAGCATCTCCCTCTCCAATGTTCACCAGAGGAATGTGCCTTTGTCTACACAGACCTTTTCCCGACAAAATGCTAACACGTTCTAAAGTGAATACTGGAACAATATTTCTAACATAGAATGTGGGGAATGGTTAGAGGCGACCTAAAACAACACTGATTTGGTTGTTATTTTGTGATGTCATTAAAAAATGTTATAAAGGAAATACTACAAATTGGAAAGTATACCAACTATATGCATGAAGTGTCCATCCGATGCATTGTGCATGAATTATGAAACATTTTGCAAGTGTTTTTGTTAAGAGAGGGATGCGATTTTAGAAACTATAATTGTTTCCATAACTTTGAACAAGGAAATAGTCACCGCCCCCTTGAGTGAGGTCAGAGAGCATGTCAGCCTGGCAGAATTGCCCTTTTGAACAAACTGTATAAAATATTGGATTAAGAATTAACATATCAGACCAGAAAGACGTTGAGCTGCAGCTCGCGTTTAAAGTGGTTTGAACTCTGAATATCAACACGAGGTAGAGACGATAAAGTCACCTCCCGAACAGTCAGTGGTACAGCTGATTAGCTGTCCTAAGTAAAGTATCTAGAAAAGCTCATTTAAGTGGGATCATTCCATTAATCGTATTATGCTACTCTCATCACCCCACTGGAAACCATTGACACGGCTGGCTAGCCTATCTTCAAAGAAGCATCTTCCAGAGTGAATGGAAGTAGAATAAACTCTGTAGTTCTGTTCCAAACTACACTACAAGTCACCAGATACCGGACCACAGCAGAGGAGAACAACAGTAGAATACGGGTGCGAACCCCTTTGGGACAATCATTGCCTTACAAGCATGCCGTGAAAAGGCCCAACTCCCTTTCCAAGGTGGCCTGTTTCCGACAGAAATACACAAAGACATTTCACGAAAATACATTCATGATTTCTTACTCAAAGAGGGCGGCGGTTCATGTGCAAAGTATATGATTACTGTGAGAGTAGTTTCTAAATGTACCAAAGTATTATCTCTCTCTCTCATCCCCCTCTCTCTCACCCCCTCTCTCTCTCTCTCACCCCCCTCCATGACTCATGACTTTTGTAACAAACAGTCATATTATGTCAGTCAGTTTATCCTGTGATACCATTTAGTTAGCTAGTAAATAAATAATTAAACACATTTGTGTAGTACTGAATCAGGTAACGCTCAGGTTTTTGCAGATGCAAGGAGGATACGACTGTTCAGAATGATGATATGATACGAGGTTGTGATTAATAAGTTGACTGTTTATAGATTAGAGTTTAATTCGAGAGATGGTAACTCTTTAAAGAACCGCTTTACTGGTGTCCCAATTCCTAATGAGCTAATTGTTACATGATACATTTAATTGGGTAACAATTAAACCTAGAGATAGTTGATTAGATAAATAACAGTCACCAGAATAATGAAAGTAAAGTCACGACACTGTCAGTGATTTATTTAGAATTCAAGGCACACTTAACCATCACGGCTACCACAGCATTCTGCAGCAATACGACATCCCATCTGGTTTGCGCTTAGTGGGACTATCATTAGTTTTTCAACAGGACAATGACCCAAAACACACCTCCAGGCTGTGTAAGGGCTATTTGACCAAGAAGGAGAGTGATGGAGTGCTGCATCAGATGACCTGGCCTCAACAATCCCCCGACCTCAACCCAATTGAGATGGTTTGGGATGAGTTGGACCGCAGAGTAAAGGAATAGCAGCCAACAAGTGCTCAGCATATGTGGGAACTCATTCAAGACTGTTGGAAAAGCATTCCAGGTGAAGCTGGTTGAGAGAATGCCAAGAGTGTGCAAAGCTGTCATCAAGGCAAAGGGTGGCTTCTTTGAAGAACATAAAATCTAAAATATATTTTGATTTGTTGAACACTTTTTTGGTTACTACATGATTCCATATGGGTTATTTCATAGTGTCGATGTCTTCACTATTATTCTGATACTGGTACTGTATATGCAATAATTACAAAATGTGAGTGGACAGGATTGGACATTCTTGATTCCTGATTATTATTTGAAAGAGACATTATGTGATGAATAATTTGAACATGCAGTGCGCAGGTTAGCCTTTTTAGTCATGCATCTTGTTCTAGACTAGAGGCAGCTCTGCAGAGTGGGCACTATTTGGCACAGCTACAGTCATAAAATCAGATTTTCCCTAACCTTAACCACACTGCTAACCCTAATGACTAACCTTACATAAAGAACAAAAAGCAAATTTTTGTTTTCAGGAATTTTTAGAATATACCCAATTTTGAGTTAGCAGCTGGCCTATCTAAGGGGAAATAGCGCAGTTCTGCCTCCAGGACAAGACTGACAATGAACGTAAACCGTTAACCTACATACAGTGCAAAGGCTACTTGTGTTGCCCATTTTGCAAATATTTTCCCTTTACATAAATGGGCTATTTATAGGTGATGTGGGATGTAGCCTTTGCAAACATACATTTTTATTAAAATAAAAGCTTTAGAAAAAACGTTAACTTGCCTGAGAATCATCATGTTGTTGTAACTATCCTCTTGTCCGTAGTTTCGCTTCATTCCACATCAATCTCAAAGCGCAACACTCTCGTCGTCATTTCACTCCCAGCCAGTCCGATTTTTCAGGTTAATCTCTACTGTCTGTCTGCATGCTTTATATGTTTACAAAGCTCTGCATGTTTACTCTTCTGCTTTTTATATTGAAGTCATTTCAAAAGACACAAGAAGATCAACAAAACAGCAAAGTCCTTAAAACAAAGTGGGCTTTTCTTCACTGCTTTTCTTCATGCAATTTGATGATTGTTTTCCAGCTAAATTAACTCCCCCTTGTTCCATTCACTGTTTCGTATTCGATAGAATGTGAGATGCTTGTCTCGCGAAGAACAATGAGGGCCAGTCTCTCCGATGACGTAAATCAAGGGTTCCCATTGACGTTGGTGGAATCCCTGCATGTGACGTAGGTCAGATCTGTCGATGTCAGGGACTTCGAGATACACAATTCAAATGGTTGAGGACGTCAAAAAGAAGAAAAAAGAGAAACAAGTTTCTAAAAATAGATTGCGGAAGAATAGCCTATTGTTGTGTCTGTTGCCAGATAGGGTAAAATGTCACTTTCTTTTGCTTACCCTTTTTCATCGTGTTGCACACACTGTAGGTCTACACATAAACAGTTACATAAAAAATATTTGAACAAATAGCTACAATGAACAAAATATAAACGCAACATGTAAATTGTTGGTCCTATGTTTTGATCCAGAAATTGCACACAAAAGCTTATTTCTCTCAAATGTTGTACACAAATGTGTTTACATCCTGAGCATTTCTCCTTTGGCAAGATAGCCCATCCACCTGACAGGTGTGACATATGAAGAAGCTGAAGCACCACCACGATCATTACACAGGTGCACCTTGTGCTGGGGACAATAAAAGGCCACAGTTGTCACACAACACAATGCCACATGTCTCAAGTTTTGAGGGCAGTTGCAATCGGCATGCTGACTGCAGGAATGTCCACCAGAGCTGTTTCCAGAGAATTTAAAGTTAATTAAATTCGTAATTTTTTTCGTAATCAATGTAATATTAGATTTTTTTTGTTGCAGTATGTCCAACCAGAGAGAATTAGAAAATTAAACAATTAAAGGGAATTAAACGTCATTTTAGAGAATTGTTAGCAGTATGTTCAACCAGCCTCACAACCGCAGACCATGAGTAATTAATCGGTATCTGCTTTTTTGGTCCTCCAATAATCGGTATCGGCGTTGAAAAAAATCATAATCGGTCGACCTCTAATGCAGATGACACACAGCTGTACATTTCGGTGAAACCTGGTGAAGCCCCAAAATTTCCCTCCCTGGAAGCCTGTGTTTCAGACATAAGGAAGTGGATGGCGGCAAATTCTCTACTTTTAAACTCGGACAAAACAGAGATGCTTGTTCTAGGTCCCAAGAAACAAAGAGATATTCTGTTGAATCTGACAATTCATCTTGATAGTTGTACAGTCATCTCAAATAAAACTGTGAAGGACCTCGGCGTTACTCTGGACCTTGATCTCTCTCTTTTGAAGAACATATAAAGTCTGTTTCAAGGACAGCTTTTTTCCATCTACATAACACTGCAAATATCAGAAACTTTCTGTCCAAAAATGATGCAGAAAAATGTATCCATGCTTTTGTCACTTCTAGGTTAGACTACTGCAATGCTCTCCTCTCCTTGAAAAACTTCAGTTAGTGCTAAACACGGCTGCTAGAATCTTGACTAGAACCAAAAAATGTGATCATATTACTCCAGTGCTAGCCTCTCTACACTGGCTTCTGTTAAGGCAAGGGCTGATTTCAAGGTTTTACTGCTAACCTACAAAGCATAACATGGGCTTGCTCCTACCTATCTTTCCTATTTGGTCCTGCCTCACATACCTACACGTACGCTACGGTCACAAGACACAGGCCTCCTTACAGTCCCTAGAATCTCTAAGCAAACAGCAGGAGGCAGGGCTTTCTCCTATAGAGCTCCATTTTTCTCACTCACTCACTCACTCACTCTTCTGCCTGCGGCTATGGAACTCTTACCTGTTCACTGGATGTGCTACCTGTCCCAGACCTACTGTTTTCAACTCTCTAGAAACACTCAATGATCAGCTATGAAAAGCCAACTGGCATTTACTCCTGAGGTGCTGACCTGACCCTGCTGGTCATCTTCTGATCCACGCCCCTACCTTTTTTTAAAAGGTATCTATGACCAACAGATGTGTGTCTGTATTCCCAGTCATGTGAAATACATAGATTAGGGCCTAATGAATTTATTTCAATTGACTGATTTCCTTATATGAACTGTAACTCAGTAAAATCTTTGAAAATGTTGCGTTTTGGGTTTATATTTTTGTTCAGTGTAGATATCCCCGTGTGAATGTTTAGCTTTTCAGTCATAGTGTTATGTTAGTTTCTATAATTTACTTTAGTTTATTTATTTGGCAAAATGACTGGTGAGAAAGGTTTTATGTAGGCGTTGAGTCTGTGGGGGACATGTCTAATGTCTAATCCACATTGAACAACTCCAGTAAAACATTTTTAATCATGACTGTTATTTTCAAGTTCTTGAAGGATTGAGGAAGAATTAAAGTTTAAAAAAATCCTTTTAGGCCTACTTGTTGTCCCCTGACCTAAACCTAAGTTACATCAAACTAAATTAATACTAAAACAAATGTATTAGCGAACATGCAAATACATACATAGCCTACTGGTTAGAGCTTTGGGCCAGTAACCGAAAGGTTGCTGGATCAAATCCCCGAGCTGATAAGGTAAAAATCTGTCCTTCTGCCCATGAACAAGGCAGTTAACCCATTGTTCCCCGGTTGGTCGTCACTGTAAATAAGAATTTGTTCTTAACTGATTTGCCTAGTTAAAATCAAGGTTACATTTTTTTTCAATCAATCAATTGATTAAAGGTAGCTACAGTTGAAGTCGGAAGTTTACATACTCTGAGGTTGGAGTCATTAAAACTCAAACTCAATTTTCAACCACTACACAAATTTCTTGTAAACAAACTATAGTTTTGCCAAGTCGGTTAGGACATCTACTTTGTGCATGACACAAGTAATTTTTCCAACAATTGTTTACAGACAGATTATTTCACTTATAATTCACTGTATCACAATTCCAGTGGGTCAGAAGTTTACATACACTAAGTTGACTGTGCCTTTAAACAACTTGGAAAATTCCAGAAAATGATGTCATGGCTTTAGAAGCCTCCGATAGGTTAATTGACATCATTTGAGTCAATTGGAGGTGTACCTGTGGATGTATTTCAAAGCCTACCTTCAAACTCAGTGCATCTTTGCTTGACATGGGAAAATCAAAAGAAATCAGCCAAGACCTCAGAAAAAAAATTGTGGACCTCCCTTGGGAGCAATTTCAAATGCCTGAAGGTACCACGTTCATCTGTACAAACAATAGTGCGCAAGTATAAACACCATGGGACACGTAGCTGACATACTGCTCAGGAAGGAGACACGTTCTGTCTCCTAGAGATGAACTTACTTTGGTGTGAAAAGTGCAAATCAATCCCAGAACAACAGCAAAGGACCTTGTGTGGAGGAAACCGGTACAAAAGTATCTATATCCACAGTAAAATTAGTCCTATATCGACCTGGAAGGCCGCTCAGCAAGGAAGAAGCCACTGCTCCAAAACCACCATAAAAAGGCCGGACTACGGTTTGCAACTGCACATGGGGACAAAGATCGTACTTTTTGGAAAAATGTCCTCTGGTCTTATGAAAAAAATAGAACGGTTTGGCCATTATGTTTGGAGGAAAAAGGGGGAGGCTTGCAAGCCGAAGAACACCATCCCAGCCGTGAAGCATTGGGGTGGCAGCATCATGTTGTGGGGGTGCTTTGCTGCAGGAGGGACTGGTGTGCTTCACAAAATAGATGGCATCATGAGGAAAGGAAAATTGTGGATATATTGAAGCAACATCTCAAGACATCAGTCAAAGCTTGGTCACAAATGGGTCTTCCAAATGGACAATGACCCCAAGCATACTTCCAAAGTTGTTGCAAAATGGCTTAAGGACAATAAGTCAAGGTATTGGAGTGGCCATCACAAAGCCCTGACCTCAAGCCTATAGAAAATTTGTGGGTAGAACTGAAAAAGCGTGTGCGAGCAAGGAGGCCTACAAACCTGACTCAGTTACACCAGCTCTGTCAGAAGGTATGGGCCAAAATTCACCCAACTTATTGTGGGAAGCATGTGGAAGGCTATCCGAAACGTTTGACCCAAGATAAACAATTTAAAGGCAATGCTACCAAATACTAATTGAGTGTATGTAAACTTCTTGGCATTCTCTCAACCAACTTCGTGAGGTAGTCACCTGGAATTCATAAAAAATTAACAGGTGTGCCTTTTTTAAAGTTAATTTGTGGAATTTCTTTCCTTCTTAATGCATTTGAGCCAATCAGTTGTGTTGTGACAAGGTAGGCGGGGTATACAGAAAGCCCTATTTGGATAAAATACCAAGTTCATATTATGGCAAGAATAGCTCAAATTAGCAAAGAGAAACGACAGTCCATCATTACTTTCAGACATGAAGGTCAGTCAATACGGAACATTTCAAGAACTTTGAAAGTTTCTTCAAGTGCAGTGAAGTAAACTCAACTAAGGAGTAATAGAGAATGGAGACTTAACTTGAAAACGTGCAGAATACCTCTTTCTGGTTTACCTGGGAGGTGTAAACCCTGGATTGCTGATGCTACATGTATTGGCCATAGAGTAGCACAGTATGAGTCATAATACCCATAAAACCTGGAGGTCAAACAGGGAAATGGTTCCAATATTTTTTAGATTTTAGAAACACGTAAAATAAGGGCTGTGTTTCATGTAGGCTTACCCTGATGTGATGCTTTGATAACCGTGTAAATCTCTGTAGGACATGGGGACTTTTATCAATATATTTGCCTTGTTCGAGAGATTTACATGGTTATCCAAGCGCCACGCCAGGGTAAGCCTACACTAAACACATACCTTATTTTAAGTGTTTCTGAAATCCCCAATGGGAAAAATGAATGGTGGAAAAACAATTGGGACCATTACCCTGTTTGACTGCTAGATTTGATGGGTATTATGACACCACCACTGTGGGGTTCTATTGAGAGGCTTTGAAGCCACCAGACGGCCAGATCAACGCTCCCCAGTAGGAGCATCCCTCCAGTAAAGAAAGTAAAGAAATAAAACAACAGTAAAAAGACAGGCTATATACAGTAGCGAGGCTGTAAAAGTAGCAAGGCTACATACAGACACCAGTTAGTCAGGCTGATTGAGGTAGTATGCACATGTAGATATGGTTAAAGTGACTATGCATATATGGTGAACAGAGAGTAGCAGTAGCGTAAAAGAGGGGTTGTCGGGTGGTGGGTGGCGGGACACAATGCAGATAGGTAAGCCAATGTGCGGGAGCACTGGTTGGTCGGCCCAATTGAAGTAGTATGTACATGAATGTATTGTTAAAGTGACTATGCAGACATGATAAACAGAGAGTAGCAGCAGCGTAAAAAAGAGGGGGGGCACACAATGCAAATAGTCCGGGTAGCCATTTGATTACCTGTTCAGCCTTTTTGTCCTACACTTGGCACTCTGGTACCGCTTGCCATGCGGTAGTAGAGAGAACAGTCTATGACTGGGGTGGCTGGGGTCTTTGACAATTTTTAGAACCTTCCTCTGACACCGCCTGGTGTAGAGGTCTTGAATGGCAGGCAGCTTAGCCCCAGTGATGTACTGGGCCATACGCACTACCCTCTGTAGTGCCTTGCGGTCAGAGGCTGAGCAATTGCCGTACCAGGCAGTGATGCAACCAGTGCTCTCGATGTTGCAGTTGTAGAACCTTTTGAGGATCTCAGGACCCATGCCAAACCTTTTTAGTTTCCTGGGGAGGAATAGGCTTTGTTGTGCCCTCTTCACGACTGTCTTGGTGTGTTTGGATCATTCTAGATGTTCCAACTAGCTAGGTATCTTTTTAGTTTTCTAGCACATTCATTAATTTGTGAACAATTAACAAGCTAGTTAGCTCCCATATGTTCTTGTCAAACTATCAACAGTAGCTAGCAAGCAACAAGATATGCCAAATACTGGGTCTAAAAACCACTTGAGGGCAAATAAATCAGATTTGACCATTCAGACAATCGCATGGCTAGGAATCAGATTTGTACATATCCGTGGGAAGTAGGGGTGCTGAGGCTGCTGCAGCACCCCCTGAAAAAACTGAATCAATATATATATATATATATATATATATATATATATTTTTTTTTTTAAATAAATCACAAATGTAGTGCACTGGGCCTTTACTAGTCCTGTATTAGCAGACCGATATCGCCCCCCCTCGTCAAAATAAGCACCCCAACCCTTAAACTACTTCCGGTGGCTATAGATTTATATCCGATTTCAAACGTTCAAATGTTCAAATATGTCTTGAAATATCCAATTCTATGTGCTTTTTGGCTATTCAGACTGCAGGAAAAAGAACAGATTCAAATTGGATATGCAAGAAAATAGGATCGAGTCACTTCAAATTGCCAATGTGAACAAGGCTTCACTTAATTTTTGACTGCAGCTGGGGCAAAGGTCTAAATGTGCTGAGTGGATGTTTTGCCCCTCCTTCATAATGTGTATGGGGTTTATTTCGATATGGGCGCATGGTTAACAACTGGTGCTCAACATCATGGCTGTATATCAGTCTGATTAGTCAACAAGTGCAGCATGTGATTGATGAGTGTGCTTGAACTCTGTGCCATTTGGGCACTACATAAAATACCTGGCCAGTCATGTCTGATAGCCAGACAGTATTCACACACTTTGATATGATATTTGCATTAAAGAGGGCATGAATGTATTTTGATAAATGTTCCAAAATTAGATATATTTTCTGTATTGTGTTCCAAATGTAGAGGATGCATGAATCGCTATACTGTAACTCATATGTCTGAGTGTTTGAACATGTTCTGCACCTTGAGACATAGACGGTTTGTGTGTCTGGCCAACAACACCAAGTATCAGTGTGCCTGTGAGTGGACATGTGAGTTGAGGGACTTGAGTTACGGGGGCATTTTCCCTGTCTCTAGGCACCACTATGGGCAGAGAGAGAAAGGGAAAGAGAGATAGAGTGTGAAAGGGGAGAGAAAGTCAGAGTGTGGGTGACAGACAGATGGAGAGAGGAAGGGAATTAGGGGTGGGCAGAAAGAGAGAGAGAGAGATGAGGAAGCACCGAAAGCGACAGATATGGGGGAAAGAAGGGGTGGGGGGGGACACACGGAAAGAGAGTGATGGGGAAGGGGTGGGTCATGTTCTGGTAGAAAACTTCTCTACGTGTTCCCATAAAAAAGACAGAGTAACATAAGCCTTGCCCCACCCCCTCACCCGAACCAAACGCCTCCCATAACCCTCTCCCATGCCCCCCCCCCCCCGCAACCCAACGCCCCCCGTAATCCTTCCCTATGGCCCCCTGCCTGAACCCCCCACACCCCACCCCCTCCTGTTACCCTCTCCCATGCCCCCCCCCCCGCAACCCAATGCCCCCCCCCCATAATCCTTTGCTATGGCCCCCTGCCTGAACCCCCCGCACCCCACCCCCTCCTGTTACCCTCTCCCATGCCACCCCCCCACACCCCACCACCTCCTGTAACCCCCCGCATGCCCAGTAGACTATATCAGGTTAGCATAGGTTGTGAAGAGTTTAAACATTTTTAGTAAGTTGGGCAGATGTTAAAGAACTGATAGTGTTGTTTATTCTGCTAGAAATTGAGAGAGCTCAATTCAGCCTTTCACCATCATTGCTATTCTGCCCCCTCATGTGAAAAGCATTACTGCCTGGGTTAGGGCAAGGTTAAAAATCAAGGCTCTGCAATGAGTAATGGTATATTAGGATAAATAATTCATTACATTTAGAAAAAAAAAACTATGAACTATTGTCCCTTGACCAGAGCAATGAATCTGTATTTTAATCTATAGAGCATTCACAAATGCCCTTGAAAATTCTTTGTACACAGTAACTAACTCATACAGCATATCAATAAGTGAAGCTGACCAGGTGGGTACAGTAAATCAGCTTTAATCCAACTGAATAGTATCCATTGAACGGTTTTCCCCTTTAACTGTGACAGTGGATTTGTACATTTTTTTGTTATATTTTTTTGACTGAATGCCTCTCACCTGTAGCATTATTATTATTTAACCTTTAATTAACTAGGCAAGTCAGTTAAGAACAAATTCTTATTTACAATGACGGCCTACACCGGCCAAACCCGGACAGCGCTGGGCCTATGGGACTCCCAATCACGGCCGCTTGTGATACAGCCTGGATTCGAACCGGGGTGTCTGTAGTGATGCCTCTAGCACTGAGATGTAGTGCCTTAGACCGCTGCGTCACTCGGGAGTACCATAAAATGCACCACCAGAAGTCATCATAGGCAAATGAGAGATGGCTGTGCCATCTTGCTGTTCCATTGACAACCATCAGCAAATATTGCTTCCAAAACAATATGGATAAGTGAGGAAAAAAAGCGTATTTGATCAAGACCAATTAAATTGTATCCAGTTATTTTACAGTTATTCGGTTCTATGATCTCTCATGAGTCATAACGTATAATTGTCATTGAAGGAAATATGTTCGCTAGGACATGTTCTGCAGTATTTGTCTTGTCTTTGAAGAAGGAGCCATCCAAACCATTACTTTTGAAGTGAAGCCTGTAGCAAGCTATGCACATAGAGAATCTCACAAATTGTCCTAGAAATAGTTATTCCCAAGTTTGAGGAGTCAAGGCAAGGGGCCCCAAAAGTGAGCTGAGTACCTTCATTTACAGATCACGTTACTCGTCTTCATACTTCTCTTTTGGTAAAGTATACCATGTAATGTACAGTATACATGTAGTCAGACACACAAATAGGTACCCTATGCTACATATGGAGAGCATCCCCTTTTCATGTGACCTTTGGAAGGATGGAGTGTGTATTTCTATGTTAATCGCCCCAGGCTACATCAGGGGTATCAGACTCCAGCTGGTTCTCGTTACAGCAACCATCCGCCACTAATGACTCAATTAGCACTCTCATTTGCTCGTTATGACTAAACAGTGTTGTGACTAAACAGTGCAACATGAAAATGGGAAATATCCAATTAGAGAAGCTATTTGGGTGTCATGGGTAATAGAACTGTTCTATTTCAACCTATTTTGGCCTCTGTCATGCAAGATTACATTGGAACACTAACATCTACTAGCTAGTTCTAGTGTTGCAGTCATTTTAAAGGAGCCTCCTGAATGCTAGGTATACGTCCAAAATGACACTCTATTCCCTATATTGTGCACTACTTTTGGCCAGGTCCCATGGGGAATAGGGTGCCAGGCTAGCCCTCCCGGACCGGGAATAGCAGGCCCTGCACTCCATCCATGCTGACTCTGTGGAAAGACTCCCATGGTAAAGCCAATCCATGGCCAACAAACACAAAACCTTTCAGGATTACACAGCACCGCTATGACAGCTGCTCAACCACCATAGACACCCTTTATAAAACTACATTCAGTCACGTACAACGATATCCCTCTGGTAACTGACCTTGAGAAAGGCGGAGATAAAATTGCTGTCTGTTTATCAAGGACTTTAAAAAAAATCTCTTACATGAATACACATACTATTCTTTTTTTTATGAGAAAAGCCATGTCTCTTTTTCATGAGGACAGCATCTCAGTAGCTGTGGTTTGGAAGCAGCCTCACTAAGCAGAGAAAGATGAGGTCAGCGATAAAGAGGAAGTGAGCTTCTGAATGTCGGGCAATCCTAATGATACCCTCAGCTGTCTGATCTGTCAACACTACAGGAAATTTGCTGAGGAAGTCAAACGTACTTAATTAGATTTATGACAGTGAACAACAATTATAGAGACACAGACTATTGGCATTTCGCATAATTTAAAAACATTTTTTTACCTTTATTTTACTATGCAAGTCAGTTAAGGACAAATTCTTATTTTCAATGCCTAGGAACAGTGGGTTAACTGCCTGTTCAGGGGCAGAACGACAGATTCTACCTTGTCAGCTCGGGGATTTGAACTTGCAACCTTTCGGTTACTAGTCCAACGCTCTAACCACTAGGCTACCCTGCCGCCCCCAATCAATATGAATACAAAAACATTTGTTGTGAAACTGCTATAGAAAGCTGGTAAACAAACAGGTCTATTATTGTAATGAGACAAAACAATAAGGCATAATATTAATCCAACTCATGGAATGGAACTATAAATTATAACAACTTAAACAATAAGCAGATATCAAGCTTAACATAAGGAACCTACTCAAATCAACAAAAGCCTGGGTTAGTTAGAGTTCTTTGTTCACTGAAATGAGTTGAGCTTCAATGTTAATCAATGGCTACTCGTGTTTCTGGAAGCAATTCAGACGGATATGATTCAAAATGTTTCCGCTCAAAGGTCTGTTTCTTTATGGCAATGGACCTTGGCAAGTGGACTTCTGTTCCTGGGTGAAGTTTCCCCTTGGTACAGATATAGGATCAGCTTCCCCTCGGTACAGATATAGGATCAGCTTCCCATCCCCAATCTTAACCTTAACCATTAATGCAAAACTGACCCAAGACCAGCAACTAGGGACAACGTAACATTACACTTGGACCTTTATTTGAGGTGGAAGAAGCCTGAAGGTTAGGCAGGAACAGCCAGTTGGCTTGGTTCTTGTGTGTGATGTGGATCTAAACACAGGGTGTAAAATAAAGAGGTTTTACGATGCCGTCACAGTCTACAACACAGTCTATCCCTATACCCTCTGGTGTTAGGGAAACATTTTTGTTTTATCCTTACACTGACACACCTGATTCAAGTAATGTAATCACCAAGCCCTAGATGAATTGTGTCTGGTGTGTCAGTGTATGGCAAAAACTAAAATGTGGTCTGTCGGGTGAGGGTTTGGGAAATGCTGATCTCCAGTAAATCAAATTGTGTTTCTGAAACTGTCAGTCTAGGTGACGTGGGTAACGCGGAGTCAGGCGCAGGACACAAAGATGAGTAATAATAGTAGCTTTACTCAAAAATAATCTTCCATCAAGCAGAACTAAAATCCAGAATCACATAAACGAGGTAACGGACAACAATAAACACGCACAAAACCATGATGGCTCCAGAGGGTTAAATAGGGAAATAATTCAAACGTAATGGGAACCAGGTGTGTACAATACAGACAAAACAAATGGAAAAATAATTGTAGAACGGTGGTGGCTAGAAAGCCGGTGACGTCGACCGCCGAACGCTGCCCGAACAAGGAAAGGCACCAATTTCAGTGGAAGTCGTGGAGCCGCGCGCCGACATCGGCCTCGGGGACGAGGCGCAGGATGATCCGGGTGGAGACGGTGAAATTCCTGCAATAAGGAAGGGTCCAGGATGTCCTCTACCGGCACCCAGCATCTCTTCTCCGAACGGTACCCCTCCCACTCCGTGAGGTACTGAAGACCCCTCGCCCGACGCCTTGAGTCCATGATGGCTCGCACAGTATATGCCGGGGCCACCTCGATGTCCAGAGGGGGTGGAGGAACCTCATGCACCTCAGACTACTGGAGCGGACCAGCCACCACCGGCCTGAGGAGAGACACGTGGAACGAGGGGTTAATACGGTAATCAGGAGGGAGCTGTAACCTGTAACAAACCTCGTTCAGTCTTCTCAGGACTTTAAATGGCCCCACAAACCGCAGACCCAGCTTCCGGCAGGGCAGGTGAAGGGGTAGGTTTCGGGTCGAGAGCCAGACCCGGTGGCGGTCGGCGCTCGCCTTCTGCCACCTGATGTCCAGTTGCAGACGCACATGCGCAGCGTCCCATGTTTCTTCCGAGCGCCCAAACCATTCGTTCACTGCAGGTGCCTCAATCTGGCTCTGATGGAACGGTGCCAGGACCGGCTGATAATCTAGTACACATTGAAAAGGAGATGGAGGAGTGGCGGAGGGAGTTTTGGGCCATCTCTGCCCAGGGGATGAAAGCCGCCCACTCCCCCAGCTGGTCCTGGCAATAGGACTGCAGAAACCTACCCACATCCTGGTTAACTCTCTCCACCTGCCTGTTACTCTCGGGGTGAAAACCTGAGGTGAGGCTGACCAAGAACCCCAGGCGTTCCATAAACGCCCTCCAGACCCCAAGATGTGAACTGAGGACCCCGATCAGAAACTATCAACTTCCGGCACCCTGTAGTGCCGAAAGACGTGGGTGAAAAGGGCCTCCGCAGACTGTAGAGCCGTAGGGAGACCGGGCAAAGGACGGAGGAAGATCCGTCATGAAATCCACGATAGGTGTGACCACGGCCGTTGTGGAACGGGTAGGGGTTGTAATTTCCCTCTTGGCAGGTGTCTAGGTGCCTTGCACTGAGCGCACACCGAGCAGGAGGAAACATAAACCCTCACGTCCTTAGCTAAAGTGGGCCACCAGTACTTCCCACTAAGACAGCGCACTGTCCGACCGATGCCAGGATGACCAGAGGAGGGTAACGTGTGAGCCCAACAGATCAAATGATCGCGGACATCAGAAGGAACGTACAGATGCCCAACTGGACACTGGTTGGGAGTGGGCTCTGTACGTAACGCCGCTCGATGTCCGCGTCCACCTCCCATACCACCGGTGCCACCAGGCAAGAAGTCGGAAGTATGGGAGTGGGATCCGTGGACCGCTCTTCTGTGTCATACATCCGGGATAGTGCGTCTGCCTTCACGTTCTGGGAACCTGGTCTGTAGGAAAGGGTGAAAACAAAATGGGTGAATAACATGGCCTACCTTGCCTGGCGAGTGTTCAGTCTCCTCGCCACTGGGGTGTACTCCAGATTGCGGTGGTCAGTCCAAATGAGGAAAGGGTGTTTAGCCCCCTCAAGCCAATGCCTCCACGCCTTCAGAGCCTTGACAACAGCCAACAGCTCCCGGTCCCCCACATCATAGTTTCGCTCCACCGGGCTGAGCTTCTTCGAAAAAAAAGCACAGGGGCGGAGTTTGTGGCGTACCCGAGCGCTGAGACAGCACAGCTCCTATCCCAGCCTCGGACGCGTCCACCTCTACTATAAATGCCAAAGAGGGATCAGGATGAGCCAGTACGGGAGCCGAGGTAAACAGAAACTTCAGTTGACCAAAAGCCCTGTCCGCCCCAGCTGACCACTGCAGTCGGACCGGTCCCCCCTTTAGCAAAGAGGTAATGGGAGCCGCTACCTGTCCAAAGCCCTGGATAAACCTCCAGTAGTAGTTGGCAAACCCTAAAAACCGCTGCACCTCCTTTACCGTGGTTGGAGTCGGCCAATTACACTCGGTTGAAATACGGTCCTTCTCCATCTCCACCCGTCACGGACAGGCGGTACCCTAGGAAGGAGACAGACTGTTGGAAGAACAGACATTTCTCAGCCTTGACGTACAGGTCATGCTCCAACAGTCGACCAGTCGACCCCCGTCGATGGGGTGGTAATTGAGTCCCCAGCACCTCCCCAGCACCGTCCAGCAGTGTGCCCTATGCAGCCACAGGTGGTGCAGGCAATTGCCTCCCCTCCGGTCCCCCTCGTAGCAGCACCTCCTAGCTCCATCGGCATCGGATCTGAGGTGCTGGGGGATGGAACTGATCCGGACGTCCGCGGAAGGCCAACAGGTTATCCAGCCTGATGGATAGGTCCACCAGCTGGTCAAAGGTAAGGGTGGTGTCCCTGCAGGCTAGCTCCCTATGAACGTCCTCGCGTAGACCACACCTGTAGTGGTCAATCAGGGCCAGCTCATTCCATGCCGCGCCGGCTGCCCGGAAGCGGCAGGTAAAATCCTTATAATTGTCCTACGTCGGTCCTTCCCTTCCCCAGACTGCGTTGGTCCATACGAGTGCTCTACCAGTCAGACAGGAGATGAGGGCGTTTACACCCTCGCGTCCCGAAGGAGCTGGGTGAACAGTTGCCAGGTAGAGCCCCAGCTAGAGTAGGAACCCCTGGCACATGGCAGCCATTCCATCTAATACCCTCGGGAGCATGAGCCAAATCCCACTGGATCCAGGTGAAGGAGGGGTGGACAGCGGTGTGGGTTGTTGTGGGAGCTGGGGTGATGATGATAGGGTTGCTGGAAAAAAAAAACTCTCCCATCGCTCCATGGCTTGCAGTACGCGATCCCATGGCTGTGCCGAGACTTTGCAACATAGTCGCGTGCTGCTGGACGCGCTCCTCCATAGGTAGAGGAGGGCTGTGTGCACCTGCTGACTCCATTGAAGGTGCATTAACTTTGGCGGAAGTCGTGACAGAAACAATCTTGAGTCATGAGAATGGGCCTAATTGGGGACACTGCTAAAACAAACAAGCCAACATTTATTTAAATGTTTATTTAACCTTTATTTAACTAGGCAAGTCGGTTAAGAACAAATTCATATTTACAATGACGGCCTACCAAAAGGCAAAAGGCCTCTTTCGGGGACGGGGGCCTGGGATTAAAAAAATAAAAACAATAAAAATAAATAAATACAAAAAAATAAAATACAATATAAATATAGGACAACAACGTTTCTTAAGAAAAAATGTGCCTTGAGTTTTGTCACACACTAATTCAATTTGTCATAAAGATCCCAAGGCCAACCTCACTTAATATATTACATTTATTATATGAAGTACAAAAGTATATTAATATTAGCACTTACTTATTAGCACGTGCAAGGAGGCTGCATCCAGGGCTCACCATCATTCTACATAGGCAGGGCTCACCATCAATCTACATAGGCAGGGCTCACCATCAATCTACATAGGCAAGGCTCACCATCAATCTACATAGGCAGGGCTCACCATCAATCTACATAGGCAGGGCTCACCATCAATCTACATAGGCATGGCTCACCATCAATCTACATAGGCATGGCTCACCATCAATCTACATAGGCAAGGCTCACCATCAATCTACATAGGCAGTGCTCACCATCAATCTACATAGGCAGTGCTCACCATCAATCTACATAGGCAGTGCTCACCATCAATCTACATAGGCAGTGCTCACCATCAATCTACATAGGCAGGGCTCCCCATCAATCTACATAGGCAGGGCTCCCCATCAATCTACATAGGCAGGGCTCCCCATCAATCTACATAGGCAGTGCTCACCATCAATCTACATAGGCAGGGCTCACCATCAATCTACATAGGCAGTGCTCACCATCAATCTACATAGGCAAGGCTCACCATCAATCTACATATGCAGTGCTCACCATCAATCTACATAGGCAGTGCTCACCATCAATCTACATAGGCAGTGCTCACCATCAATCTACATAGGCAGTGCTCACCATCAATCTACATAGGCAGTGCTCCCCATCAATCTACATAGGCAGGGCTCCCCATCAATCTACATAGGCAGTGCTCACCATCAATCTACATAGGCAAGGCTCACCATCAATCTACATAGGCAGTGCTCACCATCAATCTACATAGGCAGTGCTCACCATCAATCTACATAGGCAGTGCTCACCATCAATCTACATAGGCAGTGCTCACCATCAATCTACATAGGCAGGGCTCCCCATCAATCTACATAGGCAGGGCTCCCCATCAATCTACATAGGCAGGGCTCCCCATCAATCTACATAGGCAGGGCTCCCCATCAATCTACATAGGCAGTGCTCACCATCAATCTACATAGGCAGTGCTCACCATCAATCTACATAGGCAGGGCTCACCATCAATCTACATAGGCAGTGCTCACCATCAATCTACATAGGCAAGGCTCACCATCAATCTACATATGCAGTGCTCACCATCAATCTACATAGGCAGTGCTCACCATCAATCTACATAGGCAGTGCTCACCATCAATCTACATAGGCAGTGCTCACCATCAATCTACATAGGCAGTGCTCCCCATCAATCTACATAGGCAGGGCTCCCCATCAATCTACATAGGCAGTGCTCACCATCAATCTACATAGGCAGTGCTCCCCATCAATCTACATAGGCAGTGCTCCCCATCAATCTACATAGGCAGGGCTCCCCATCATTTGGATTTGGATTCGTTTTGAGAATGATATGGCACACATCTGTCCAGCAATCAGGGGGCATAAAGAACAACAGCAGTGATCACCAACCCTGGTCCTGAATAACTATCGGACATGCAGGCTTTTATTCCAACCCAGCCCCAACACACGATTCAACTAATCAACTACTGATACAGGACTTGGTTAGTTAAATTAGTCAATTGCTGGGCTGGGACAAAAGCTTGTATGCCCTTAGGCCTATACACTGTAGCTCTCTCAAGGACCAGAGTTCAGTTAGTGACCACAGAACTACAGTCTACCGGAACACACAGAACTCCGGTCTATGAATATCAGACACATAGAGATCGCCCCCTAGTGACGGGATAGAGCTCTTACAGATGCAGGAAAGGCCTCATTTCCTGAGGCCCAGTAGCATGCTCTGACATACGCTGCAGTACACAGGCTTGTTAAAGTACTTCATCCTCCAGATGTGCTGCCTGTCCATTTCTGCCATCTGAGCGAGGAGAGAGAGATAGAAAAGAGAGAGAGATAGAAAAGAAAGAGAGGAAGAGGCAGGGTTCTTTGTTAAAAACAGTCAAGTAAACAGTGGGGTAGTCTCGTTGCATGGTAGACTCATAGTGAAGGAGACACTGTGGCTGTGTGAAGAGACGAACAGCATGGTATAGTAAACAGCACACCAATCCAAACAAGTATCTATGTGTGTACAGACTTATTTCTGATACAGTCCTGTCAACAAAGTATGAGGGCCATGAATAGATAGATTTTGGATAAGACAGGGACAAGATAAGACATAACTGGATAAGACATAACTTTGGGGTGACATCTAAAAGTATAATCTCAAACAGAATTGAAAAGCTTTATCAAGATGTACAGTAGTTGAACCATAGAGCACATAAAATGTTCTAGGACATAAGGAGTCCATTGTCATATGCTGAATTGTGTATACTTATTGAGTTCACCAGAGTCTGACTGTCAGTGCTTCTTGTCTTGAGTCCCAGCAGCACCAGCAGGGGCACATTGTTAATCCCAGCATCGATGGCCTTCATCATGTCCTTCAGCACCTTCGGGACCAATCAGAGTAGTTAGGCTTCCACTGTTCCTGGTTCCCTACCAATCAGAGTAGTTAGACACCCACCGTTCCTGGTTCCTGACCAATCACAATGCATGCTAAGTCTCACTGCGCTGCTGTGAGTGGACATCACTTCAAATTTCATTTCGTAAATTAATTTATTGGAATTGAATTTAAACCCAACCCAGCTAAATACTGTTAATGTTAACCACTCATAGCTATTCATTACAACTCTCTAACCAGGAACTTGCCCAAGGACTGTATAACTGAATGCTGCTGAGTGTAGATTTTGGTCCGAATTCAATCAAGATCGGTAAATAGGTTACTGGGATGAGACAAAACAAGTTGAGAAAGTGTATATTTAGATTAATGTGGTCTAATTCTTTCCATGAAAATAATGCTTGCCCCGTCGATCAAAAAGAAAGGCATAATAATTCCAACATCAAAACATCAACACTTACTAACTTGTCCCTGAAACCTGATGGGTAAACTACAAAGCAGATTGGTTAGATGTAATACGAATCTAGCTAGCTTCAGTTAGCTTCACATTTCAGCTCAGGCTTCATCCATATTACGAAGGTGGATATTGGCTCTGCCTCCACTGCTAACTCCAGCCAGGCTTGTAACTATCACGTTTCAGGTATGACCCATCGAAGTAACAATGTTTATTACAACAACAGGGGCAGGCAAACGACAGGTCAGGTCAGGCAGAGGTCAGTAATCCAGAGTAGTGGGGCAAAGGTACAGGACAGCAGGCAGGCTCAGGGCAGACAGAAAGGTCAAAACCGGGAAAACTAGAAAGCAGGAACAAATGAGAGACAGGATCAGAGGGAAAAATGCTGGTAGGCTTGACAAAACAAACGAACTGGTAACAGACAAACCCGAGAACACAGGTATAAATACACAGGGGATAATGGGGAAGATGGGCGACACCTGGAGAGGGGTGGAGACAAGCACAAAGACATGTGAAACAGATCAGGGCGAGACACATACTGGATAAGGTCTACCAAAATGACAAGATGCTAAGTGTGTGGCGAAATCCTGCACGGAGCCTTCACCGTGCGCTGCCACCTTAAGAGCGCATCAGCAGTAAGGAAGGAGGAAATAAAGACAGCTCTTTCAGCGCTCTGGCGCGACAATTTGATTGTGTCTGCTATGCTGCAGATGTCCTTGTTTATTTTCAGCGTGTGTAGTTTATCAAGTATTTAACTCAAACATCGGTGTGACCGCTCTAGGTCGTGGTTGTTTTCGTTTGGGACCGCACCGGTTATGGCTCGCATGGATTAGTAGTAACATTGTTGCGAAGCTTTGATATACAAACCAACAAACCATCAGACAGTACACCGGCAAGCCTGAAGACCACAGCTAAGATCTCTCTTGTTCTCGTTCTCTTTCCTCTATCGTTCCAGTGCTTTACCCTGCAAGACTTAATATTTTTCAAATGCACTTCCCATTGATGTTCGTTAAAGCTAGACTATTGCCCTGCCAGAAGTATTTGGGTGAACATGTTAGTTAAAAGGGAGGTTGCTTGCAAGTTGTGTATTGTTATTTGAACTGTATTGAGGTGGGGTGTACTAATGACATGTGGCTGTTTTGGTCACTTTTGAATGCTGGCGGTGCTTTCACTCTAGTGGTAGCATAAGACGGAGTCTACAGCCCACACAAGTGGCTCAGGTAGTGCAGCTCATCCAGGATGGCACATCAATGCGAGCTGTGGCAAGAAGGTTTGCTGTGTCTGTCAGCGTAGTGTCCAGAGCATGGAGGCGCTACCAGGAGACAGGCCACTACATCAGGAGACGTGGAGGAGACCGTAGGCGGGCAACAACCCAGCAGCAGGACCGCTACCTCTGCCTTTGTGCGAGGAGCAGCAGGAGGAGCACTGCCAGAGCCCTGCAAAATGACCTCCAGCAGGCCACAAATGTGCATGTGTCTGCTCAAATGGTCAGAAACAGACTCCATGAGGGTGGTATGAGGGCCCGACGTCCACAGGTGGGGGTTGTGCTTACAGCCCAACACCGTGCAGGACGTTTGGCATTTGCCAGAGAACACAAAGTTTGGCAAATTCGCCACTGGAGCCCTGTGCTCTTCACAGCTGAAAGCTGGTTCACACTGATCACATGTGACAGACGTGACAGTCTGGAGACGCCGTGGAGAACGTTCTGCTGCCTGCAACATCCTCCAGCATGACCGGTTTGGCGGTGGGTCAGTCATGGTGTGGGGTGGCATTTCTTTGGGGGGCCGCACAGCCCTCCATGTGTTCGCCAGAGGTAGCCTGACTGCCATTAGGGACCGAGATGAGATCCTCAGACCCCTTGTGAGACCATATGCTGGTGCGGTTGGCCCTGGGTCCCTCCTAATGCAAGACAATGCTCGACCTCATGTGGCTGGAGTGTGTCAGCAGTTCCTGCAAGACGAAGGCATTGATGCTATGGACTGGTCCGCCTGTTCCCCAGACCTGAATCCAATTGAGCACATCTGGGACATCATGTCTCGCTCCATCCACCAACGCCACGTTGCACCGCAGACTGAGCTCATTCGTGGCCCATTCACAGCCATATAAGGAGTCATTTGCATGAGGCGGTTTCAAAAAATGCGGCACTTCCTGATTGGATTTTTATTTGGGTTTTTTCTGTAACATCAGCTCTGTGGCACTCACAGACAATATCTTTGCAGTTTTGGAAACGTCAGAGTGTTTTCTTTCCAAAGCTGTCAATTATATGCATAGTCGAGCATCTTTTCATGACAAAATATCATGTTTAAAACGGGAACGTTTTTCATCCAAAAATTCAAATGGCGCCCCCTATATCCAAGAAGTTAAAGAAGAAGTTACAGGTCTGTGAGAGCCAGAAATCTTGCTTGTTTGTAGGTGACCAAATACTTATTTTACACCATAAATTAATTAAAAATCCTACAATGTGATTTTCTGGATTTTTTTCTCTCATTTTGTCTGTCATAGTTGGAGTGTACCTATGATGAAAATTACAGGCCCCTCTCATCTTTTTAAGTGGGAGAACATGCACAATTGGTGGCTGACTAAATACTTTTTTGCCCCACTGTATGTAAAGAAAAAAGTATTTCATCAAAATATTTCATTAATTCAGATCTAGGATGTGTTATTTTAGTGTTCCCTTAATTTTTTTGAGCAGTGTACATCATATAGAAAGTACATTTCAGTCAAGTTAAAGTCATTTACTGAGCTGTCCAGGAGTCCGTTGCCATCTGTCGTAAAGTTTGAAAGTAACTGAAAGCACAAGGTTAAGAAATGAGTAAATCGATAACAAATCCTTTGTTTCCACTCTCTGCTCCCTGTCTCTCCTCACTGGTGAATTGAAAGCAGCTAAAATATAAACTTATCGGGGAACACAAACTATCACACAGAATTACATTGGTGAAAAGACAGTAGGCTACTCCGTACTCACGTTCTAGTTTGTCTGGCGTCTCTTCCTCCTCCATCACAGAGAAGTAACATGACACATCTTTGAGGTAGACTTGACCTGAAAGACAAAGCCAGGAGTTTATTCAGATGTTTAGCAATTGCAATTGGAAACAGTAGACAAAGGGCTGTGAGACATGGGTTTAACTCGGGACACATGAAAGGTGGGGTGTATACAACGGGTACGGGGAAACAGAAGATGAACAGCAGAGGGTAATCGTTTTGAGATGGGAAACGGGCCAAAAAAACAGGGGGAGAGATTGCGGGATTCCACCCGGAGGGGCAGACTTCCGGCGCCGACAGAGATGGCCGCCTCGCTTCGCGTTCCTAGGAAACTATGCACTTCTAGGTTAGACTACTGCAATGCTCTATTTTCCGGCTACCCGGATAAAGCACTAAATAAACTTCAGTTAGTGCTAAATACGGCTGCTAGAATCCTGACTAGAACCCAAAAATTTGATCATATTACTCCAGTGCTAGCCTCTCTACACTGGCTTCCTGTCAAAGCAAGGGCTGATTTCAAGGTTTTACTGCTAACCTACAAAGCATTACATGGGCTTGCTCCTACCTATCTCTCTGATTTGGTCCTGCCGTACATACCTACACGTACGCTACGGTCACAAGACGCAGGCCTCCTAATTGTCCCTAGAATTTCTAAGCAAACAGCTGGAGGCAGGGCTTTCTCCTATAGAGCTCCATTTTTATGGAACGGTCTGCCTACCCATGTCAGAGACGCAAACTCGGTCTCAACCTTTAAGTCTTTACTGAAGACTCATCTCTTCAGTGGGTCATATGATTGAGTGTAGTCTGGCCCAGGAGTGGGAAGGTGAACGGAAAGGCTCTGGAGCAACGAACCGCCCTTGCTGTCTCTGCCTGGCCGGTTCCCCTCTTTCCACTGGGATTCTCTGCCTCTAACCCTATTACAGGGGCTGAGTCACTGGCTTGCTGGGGCTCTCTCATGCCGTCCCTGGAGGGGGTGCGTCACCTGAGTGGGTTGATTCACTGTTGTGGTCATCCTGTCTGGGTTGGCGCCCCCCCCTTGGGTTGTGCCGTGGCGGAGATCTTTGTGGGCTATACTCAGCCTTGTCTCAGGATGGTAAGTTGGTGGTTGAAGATATCCCTCTAGTGGTGTGGGGGCTGTGCTTTGGCAAAGTGGGTGGGGTTATATCCTTCCTGTTTGGCCCTGTCCGGGGGTGTCCTCGGATGGGGCCACAGTGTCTCCTGACCCCTCCTGTCTCAGCCTCCAGTATTTATGCTGCAGTAGTTTATGTGTCGGGGGGCTGGGGTCAGTTTGTTATATCTGGAGTACTTCTCCTGTCCTATTCGGTGTCCTGTGTGAATCTAAGTGTGCGTTCTCTAATTCTCTCCTTCTCTCTTTCTTTCTCTCTCTCTCGGAGGACCTGAGCCCTAGGACCATGCCCCAGGACTACCTGACATGATGACTCCTTGCTGTCCCCAGTCCACCTGGCCATGCTGCTGCTCCAGTTTCAACTTCCACCTGACTGTGCTGCTGCTCCAGTTTCAACTGTTCTGCCTTATTATTATTCGACCATGCTGGTCATTTATGAACATTTGAACATCTTGGCCATGTTCTGTTATAATCTCCACCCGGCACAGCCAGAAGAGGACTGGCCACCCCACATAGCCTGGTTCCTCTCTAGGTTTCTTCCTAGGTATTGGCCTTTCTAGGGAGTTTTTCCTAGCCACCGTGCTTCTACACCTGCATTGCTTGCTGTTTGGGGTTTTAGGCTGGGTTTCTGTACAGCACTTTGAGATATCATCTGATGTACGAAGGGCTATATAAATAAATTTGATTTGATTTGATTTGCAGATTATTATTTTTTTACGTGTTATTTCTTACATTGATACCCCAGGTCATCTTAGGTTTCATTACATACAGTCGAGAAGAACTACTGAACATAAGAGCAGCGTCAACTCACCATCAGTACGACCAATAATATGACTTTCGCGAAGCGGATCCTGCATTCTGCCTTTCACCCAGGACAACGGAATGGATCCCAGCCGGCGACCCCAAAAAAACGACTTCGAAAAAGGGGAAAACGAAGCGGTCTTCTGGTCAGACTCCGGAGACGGGCACATCGTGCACCACTCCCTAGCATTCTCCTCGCAAATGTCCAGTCTCTTGACAACAAGGTTGATGAAATCCGAGCAAGGGTAGCATTCCAGAGGGACATCAGAGACTGTAACATTCTTTGCTTCACGGAAACATGGCCCACTGGAGAGACGCTATCGGAGACGGTGCAGACAGCTGGTTTCTCCACGCATCGCGCCGACAGAATCAAACATCTTTCTGGTAAGAAGAGGGGCGGGGGCGTATGCTTTATGGTTAACGTGATGTGGTGTGATCATGACAACATACAGGTACTCAAGTCCTTCTGTTCACCTGATTTAGAATTCCTCACAATCAAATGTAGACCGCATTATCTACCAAGGGAATTCTCTTCGATTATAATCACAGCCGTATATATTCCCCCCCAAGCAGACACATCGATGGCTCTGAACAAACTTTATTTGACTCTTTGCAAACTGGAATCCATATATCCGGAGGCTGCATTCATTGAAGCTGAGGATTTTAACAAGGCTAATCTGAAAACAAGACTCCCTAAATTTTATCAGCATATCGATTGCGCAACCAGGGCTGGAAAAACCTTGGATCATTGCTATTCCAACTTCCGCGACGCATATAAGGCCCTGCCCCGCCCTCCTTTCGTAAAAGCTGACCACGACTCCATTTTGTTGATCCCTGCCTACAGACAGAAACTAAAACAAGAAGCTCCCGCGCTGAGGTCTGTTCAACGCTGGTCCGACCAATCTGATTCCACACTCCAAGACTGCTTCCATCACGTGGACTGGGATATGTTCCGTATTGCATCAGACGAAAACATTGACGAATACGCTGATTCGGTGTGCGAGTTCATTAGAACGTGCGTTGAAGATGTCGTTCCCATAGCAACGATTAAAACATTCCCAAACCAGAAACCGTGGATTGATGGCAGCATTCGCGTGAAACTGAAAGCGCGAACCACTGCTTTTAATCAGGGCAAGGTGACTGGAAACATGACCGAATACAAACAGTGTAACTATTCCCTCCGCAAGGCAATCAAACAAGCTAAGCGTCAGTATAGAGACAAAGTAGAATCTCAATTCAACGGCTCAGACACGAGGTATGTGGCAGGGTCTACAGTCAATCACGGATTACAAAAAGAAAACCAGCACCGTCACGGACCAGGATGTCTTGCTCCCAGGCAGACTAAATAACTTTTTTGCCCGCTTTGAGGACAATACAGTGCCACTGACACTGCCCGCAACTAAAACATGCGGACTCTCCTTCACAGCAGGCGTGTCAACCCTCGCAAGGCTGCAGGCCCAGACGGCATCCCCAGCCGCGCCCTCAGAGCATGCGCAGACCAGCTGGCTGGTGTGTTTACGGACATATTTAATCAATCCCTATCCCAGTCTGTTGTTCCGACATGCTTCAAGAGGGCCACCATTGTTCCTGTTCACAAGAAAGCTAAGGTAACTGAGCTAAACGATTACCGCCCCGTAGCACTCACTTCCGTTATCATGAAGTGCTTTGAGAGACTACTCAAGGACCATATCACCTCCACCCTACCTGACACCCTAGACCCACTCCAATTTGCTTACCGCCCAAATAGGTCCACAGACGATGCAATCTCAACCACACTGCACACTGCCCTAACCCATCTGGACAAGAGGAATACCTATGTGAGAATGCTGTTCATCGACTACAGCTCGGCATTTAACACCATAGTGCCCTCCAAGCTCGAGACCCAGTGCAACTGGGTACTGGACTTCCTGACGGGCCGCCCCCAGGTGGTGAGGGTAGGCAACAACATCTCCACCCCGCTGATCCTCAACACTGGGGCCCCACAAGGGTGCGTTCTGAGCCCTCTCCTGTACTCCCTGTTCACCCACGACTGCGTGGCCACGCACGCCTCCAACTCAATCATCAAGTTTGCGGATGACACAACAGTGGTAGGTTTGATTACCAACAACGACGAGACGGCCTACAGGGAGGAGGTGAGGGCCCTCGGAGTGTGGTGTCAGGAAAATAACCTCACACTCAACGTCAACAAAACTAAGGAGATGATTGTGGACTTCAGGAAACAGCAGAGGGAACACCCCCCTATCCACATTGATGTAACAGTAGTGGAGAGGGTAGTAAGTTTTAAGTTCCTCGGCGTACACATCACAGACAAACTGAATTGGTCCACCCACACAGACAGCATCGTGAAGAAGGCGCAGCAGCGCCTCTTCAACCTCAGGAGGCTGAAGAAATTCGGCTTGTCACCAAAAGCACTCACAAACTTCTACAGATGCACAATCGAGAGCATCCTGTCGGGCTGTATCACCGCCTGGTACGGCAACTGCTCATCCCACAACCGTAAGGCTCTCCAGAGGGTAGTGAGGTCTGCACAACGCATCACCGGGGGCAAACTACCTGCCCTCCAGGACACCTACACCACCCGATGTCACAGGAAGGCCATAAAGATCATAAAGGACAACAACCCCCCGAGCCACTGCCTGTTCACCCCGCTATCATCCAGAAGGCGAGGTCAGTACAGGTGCATCAAAGCTGGGACCGAGAGACTGAAAAACAGCTTCTATCTCAAGGCCATCAGACTATTAAACAGCCACCACTAACATTGAGTGGCTGCTGCCAACACACTGACTCAACTCCAGCCACTTTAATAATGGGAATTGATAGGAAATGATGTAAAATATATCACTAGCCACTTTAAACAATGCTACCTAATATAATGTTTACATACCCTACATTATTCATCTCATATGTATACGTATATACTGTACTCTATATCATCTACTGCATCCTTATGTAATACATGTATCACTAGCCACTTTAACTATGCCACTTTGTTTACATACTCATCTCATATGTATATACTGCACTCAATACCATCTACTGTATCTTGCCTATGCCACTCTGTACCATCACTCATTCATATATCTTATGTACATATTCTTTATCCCCTTACACTTGTGTCTATAAGGTAGTAGTTTTGGAATTGTTAGCTAGATTACTTGTTGGTTATTACTGCATTGTCGGAACTAGAAGCACAAGCATTTCGCTACACTCGCACTAACATCTGCTAACCATGTGTATGTGACAAATAACATTTGATTTGTTTTGATTTGACCTTCTGCCTGAGACGATGCCGGAGTCTGATGGCGATCCGCTTGTCGTTGATACCTGAAGGTGGTCTTGAGGAGGGCCGACCTGGCTCTCCTGCAGGTACGACGACAGCGGTGGACAAACATCTGGGCAGAAGGTACGCCGCCCTCTACCTCCTGCTCGGTGAAGAGCAGGGGCTGATACCCCGGGGAACATTCAAAGGGTGATAGGCCCGTGGCAGAGCAGGGAAGGGTTGTGTATTCCACCCACACAAGCTGCTGGCTCCAGGTGGTGGGGTTGGCGGAGACCAGGCAGCGCAAAGTTGTCTCAAGGTCCTGGTTGGCCAGTCGGTCCTGGTTGGTCCCGACCGGCCATTGGACTGGGGGTTGAACCCAGAGGACAGGCTGGCCGACGACCCAATGAGGGTGCAGAACACCTCCCAGAACCCGGGACGAGAACTGAGGGCTCTGTTCGGAGAGCATGTCCATGGGCAGTCCATGGATCCGGAAAACGTGCTGCACCATGAGCTGGGCTGTTTGTGGTTGGTCCATACGATGAACGCATGGTTCTGCCCCTTCCAGCCAGTGTCTCCATTGCTCCTAAGCCATCTTCACTGCGAGAAGCTCACGATTTCCCACATCGTAGTTTTTCTCCATGATGTTGAGGCGATGGGAGAAGGTGCAGGGATGTAGCTTCAGGTCCAGGGCAGAACGCTGTGACAGGACCTTCCCCACTCCTACATTCGACACATCGGCCTCCATCATGAACTGATTGGAAGAGTCAGCATGAACCAGGATGGGAGCAGTGGTGAAGAGGTGTTTGAGGTCCCGGAACACCCGGTCAGCAGCCTTGGGAGAAGTGAGTGTTGACAGGGGGGAAGCCAGGGTGCTGTAACCCCGGTTGAAGTGGCAATAGATGTTGGCGAACCCCAGGAAAAGTTGCAGCTGCACCCTGGACGAAAGGCTGGGGCCAATCCACCACCGCTCTCACCTTCCCGGGATCCCTCTGGACACTCCCAGCTGAGATTATGTACCCCAGAAAGGGGTTGGTGGAGCGATGGAACTCACACTTCTCTGCCATAACAAACAGCTGGTTCTCCAGGAGGCGCTGAAGAACCTGTTGGACGTGGGGCATGTTCTTGGGGGGAGTCGGAGAAGACGAGGATGTAATCGATGTAGACGAAGATGAACCGGTTAAATATGTCACGGGGAACATAATTTACCAGAGTCTGGAACACAGCAGGGGTATTGGAGGCCAAATGGCATGCCCAAATACTCGTAATGGCTGCTGGCCATGTTGAAGGCGGTCTTCCACTCATCCCCCTCCTGTTTCCGCACCAGGTGGTAGGCATTACGTAGATCCAGCATGGAAAACACGGTGGCCCGCTGGAGCAGCTCGAAAGCCGAGGAGATGAGTGGTAGCGGGTAGCAGTTCTTCACCGTTATGTCATTGAGTCCCCGGTAGTCGATGCACGGGTGCAGGTTCTTGTCCTTCTTCTTCACAAATAAGAACCCTGTGCCGGCGGGAAAGGACAAAGGACATATAAATCCTGCAGTACAGTTGTCCCGGGGCGGAGTGGAGCTTGGGAGAAGGTCAATCCAGCAGTCATATGGTCGGTGCGGCGGAAGCGAAGTGGGCCGGGTGTTGTTGAACACCTCCCAAAGGTCCTGATACTCCGTGGGAATAGTGGAGAGGTCTGGGGAACCTTCCCGAGCCCCCAGGAAGATGTCCCGGGGCAGGTTGCGCTGACTTCAGACACTGGGCGAGGCAGAACAGACTCCAGTCCATGATGGCACCAGTAGACCAGTTGATGAGGGGATTGTGTCGCTGAAGCAAGGAGAATCCCAATACCAAGGATCAAAAGTTGTGCTATAAATTCTCAGACAACCCAAAGATTCCTAGATGCCCTTCCAGACTCCCTTGGCCTATCCAAGCATGTCATAGTACAAAAATCAGTTAACCACCTAACTGAGAAACTCAATTTAACCTTGCGTAATACCCTAGATGCTGTCGCACCCCTAAAACAAAAAAAACATTTGTCATAAGAAACTAGCTCCCTGGTATACAGAAAATACACGAGCTCTGAAGCACTCTTCCAGAAAATTGGAACGGAAATGGTGCTACACCAAACTGGAAGTCTTCCGACTAGCTTGGAAAGACGGTACGTTGCAGTATCGACGAGCCCTCACTGCTGCTCGATCATTATATTTTTCCAACTTAATTGAGGAAAATAAGAACAATCCAAAATGTAATTGATGATACTGTCGCAAAGCTAACTAAAAAGCAGCATTCCCCAAGAGAGCATGGCTTTCACTTCAGCAGTGATAAATTCATGAACTTCTTTGAGGAAAAGATCATGATCATTAGAAAGCAAATTAGACTCTTCTTTAAATCTGAGTACTCCTCCAAAGCTCAGTTGTACTGAGTCTGCACAACTCTGCCAGGACCTAAGATCAAGGGAGACACTCAAGTGTTTTAGTACTATATCTCTTGACACATTGATGAAAATAATCATGGACTCTAAACCTTCAAGCTGCATACTGGACCCTATTCCAACTAAACTACTGAAAGAGCTGCTTCCTGTGCTTGGCCCTCCTATGTTGAACATAATAAATGTCTCTCTATCCACCGGATGTGTACCAAACTCACAAAAAGTGGCAGTAACATAGCCAAACCTTTACCCAGAAAATATAACAACCTAATCGGCCTATATCGA